>NC_089581.1:139540476-139801832 GCF_019320115.1 Miscanthus floridulus | reverse complement strand
GGATATGCGATACACCTAAATTTTGACCAGTGGATATATCATTATGTGCCAGCAAAAGAAATATTCTCATTAATTTGTTAAACATCAAGTATTGTGTTCATGAAAGTTAGTGAAGACTTCAACACAAATAAAGAATTTCAAATGTTTTGTGCCATCAGATGGGAATAGGATAGTGTGAAATAGTAACCAGCTTACATCGCTTCTTAATGCAGAAGTTGCTGTTAACCGATCTGCTGGATCAACTGCAAGTAGTGTCTCGATCAACTGCAGTGCTGATTGTGGAAAATCCTTAAACGTCTCTCTTATTCGCCTTTTGTACGGTTGCTGAGGCTTAAATATTGTAGCATGAGGCAGCTTTGACTTTTTCCAATATTCTTCTGTTGGTGAGCCACACAACTTAAAAATTTTATGCAGCTGTTCCACCTAAAAGTGACAGACATGACTAGATCAGTGAAACATGGAAGATAAAGGCAGTTGCTATTCATCGGGTTGGATGGTATGGACAACATTAAGTGCACAAACAGTGCAACAGGTCATAGTTGAATCAGATACAGAAGACTGGATGCAAAATGAAATAAAGCATGGCAATTTTCAAAAAGAAAATGGACAGGAAGCATGGAAATGAATGCTGGAACATGTGGCAATAATCAGAATTTCGAGGAAGATAAATTTTTCACGAGAGATATTGCTGGACAGACATTTTCTATGCTGGCATGATTCAGTTAGAGTGGCTTGTTATACAACAGAAACTACAGAGGAGATGTTTCATAAAGAAATACACAAATAATAAAAAAAGGAATCTTTCTCCTGTGGTTTCTTCTCACAAGTCACAGTACTATGATGAACAAGGGTATTTTCGGTTTTCACCTCGTCATGCCTGGAATTGAACATGGGTGAGGAATAGGAAGCAAACTAACCAACTCACTGAAGCCCCATCACCGACCATACCAGAATCGGCAAACTCAAAAGTCAAAATGGGAAATTTTCTCCAAATATATAACAGAACTACATCAATCCAGAAATGATTCTGAGGCAAGCTACGTTTCACTGGAATGCAGTCAGATGTAAAGTATATCTAATTGAGATATTGTGAGGTTAAGAACTTTATGCCAACCTCTGTTCGTCCTGGCATAATTGGCCTCCCAGCGAGCAACTCGGCCAGGATACACCCTGCGCTCCACAGGTCCACACCCACCCCGTAATCCGTTGCGCCGAGAAGTAGCTCGGGTGGCCGGTACCATAGGGTCACCACCCGGCTCGTCATAGGTTGTTTACGGTCTGGGTCGAAGAATGACGCGAGACCAAAATCTGCAATCTTCAGCATGCCATTGTTGTCCAAGAGCAGATTCGAGCCCTTGATGTCGCGGTGCAGCACCCCGCGGTCGTGGCAGTGCTCCAGACCCGACAGCAACTGATGCATATAGCACTTGACCTGCATTCCATTCATGCGCTGTGAGTGCGTGAAGCCGATGGCACCCAGCGGATGCAGTGCGGGAACGGTGGTTGGGGATCTCGGGGACCTGTGGCTCAGTGAACTTGATTTCCGGGCTGGCGGCGAGGCCCGCGAGGTCGTGCTCCATGTACTCGAAGACGAGGTAGAGGCTGCAGGACATGCGGGAGGTGACGAGGCCGTCGAGCTTGACGACGTTGGGGTGGTCGAGGCGCCGGAGGATGAGGATCTCGCGGGCCATGAAGCGGACGCTCTCGGGCTCGAGGTTGTCGAAGCGCACCTTCTTGAGCGCCACGATCTTGCCGCTCACCGTGTCGCGCGCCTTGTACACGTTGCTGTACGTGCCCTGGCCGATCTGCCCGGCGGCGCAGGCGGCGCAGCCCACAGAGATACAAACAAAGCTTCTGTCAGCTCCCAATGGCGGCACCACGAACCGCGGGCGTGGGGACGGGGGAATGGGAGGGCGCGCGAGCGTACCTTGTCAATCTTCTCGAAGGAGTCGGCGCGGCGCGGGGTCCATCCGTCGATGGCCTCGCCGGCGACGGCGGAGAGCCAGGCGGGCCAGCCGGCGGCGACCTGCTCCCCGCGCGCCCTGTTGGCGAAGCTGGGCCCGGGCCCGCTGCGCGACGAGCGGGAGCGCCTCTCCCGCCGGGCCGGCTTCTCGGCTGGCGCTGCCGGCTGCTCGGCCTTCCCGGCGGCCTCCTGAGCCGCCGCCGCGGGGGCCGGCGGCTCGGGCGGCTGCGGCGGGTGGTCGGGGCTGGGCGCGGAGGGGCGGCCTTGGACGCAGCCCATGGGGGTGCTGCTGGTCACCGGCGGCGGCTCATGGGGCTGGGGGTGGGGACTGGGGAGGGGGAGTGGAGTGGAGTGGAGCGGGCGCGAGGGAGTGTGGACCGGGCAGGGGACCGAGACCGAGAGGAGAGCTGGCTGTGCGCCTGTGCCCGTGCTCCGGACTCCGGAGGAGGGTTTGACTCTCTCAGCTGAAAGCTGATGGGTCTCTCTCGTTTTGTCTCGGTGTCCGTCCGGATCATGCCTCGCTCGCCTGGACATGACATGATGTGGATGTGCTCATGCGGACATGCCATGTGAGGCTAGAGTGAAAACATGGGCAGACCTTTTTGCCGGAACAGATGGATTACCTTTTACCCATAAAATAGCTTGGTTATTTAGACTTTTGGTTTGGTTGCTTTTATTTTATTTTTGTGTTTTCTGCACGGCTTTGCCTTTCAACTTTGCTCGACTTCCTTTTTATCCGGAAACAGCGGGACAATCCGTACAAGAGACAAATGTTTCGCCATCTCGTACTGTTGTACATTGGCAAATATTAATGCCAGTAGTGTTATGGGTCTGTTCGCTTGGAGGAATTCTGAAGAAATTTGGATGGTTTGGTAGAATGCTGAAGGAATCTTTGGCTCAAATATGAAGTCATAAAAGGTACTCTAATGAAAAAAAAGGCTCTCTCTTGTCTTGTATATATTTCTCTATAAGGGTATAGAGCTTCGGCACCTATTAAGGATCTGTTTGGTTTGGCTGTTGTGATACATGGAAAAACTATTGTGAAAAAAATTATAAATTGTTTAATTGGATCAATTACAAAATTTACCTCTTCTCTCTATCTCTCTTAAAACAGTTATGAAACATCTCTCTGTTCCCACCTATTCGTAAAAGCAGAAAACTGAAAGTATGGCCCAAGGTGCTACAAAAATTGTACTATGCGAAAATAGCTGGTTTTGAAACTAAGTCTATTTACAGTTTTGCGGATAGCCCACCCTACATCCCTGGTGGCCGAGGTGGGAGGAATACTAGGGGAAACATTTCTATGGTAGCGGCACCATATGGCATTCGGTCTGAATTTGTGCATGTGGTTAGTTTTAGACAGTGGCGAGCCTAGGACCCAACGATCCTGGGCGCAGCCTAGACTTCATCATGGTCACAGACTAAGATATTTGTTGCATTGCACCTTGCTAAGGGGTCGTTCGGTTATTCCAAAATGGAGGAAGGAACCAATCCAGCTGATGAATTATTATACAAATTATACAATCATTTCACCCAGAAATAATTCCATGCCATGAATCCGAAAACAACCGAAACACGCAATCTTATCGACCCCAAACGTTTCGCTCAAACTCTACTCGGAACAGTGGGTCCACTACTGGTTTTAGTTTCAGATCAAAGGTAGCACTAGTGATATAAGGGGAAAAAAGAATCCCGAAATGTTATGCAAGGCCCTAACGATTGTTGCTTCAAGATTCATAGCGCACGCCCCCAATTATCCTCCTTCTATTATTTTAACAAATAAAAAAAGGGTCTCTCCATTTTCTGAACAGACGTGAGACGTCCCAGGAGGACGCGACGGTGAACTATCTGGTCTACCAGAGTACCAGACTACCAACCCTTCGTTCCTCTTTCGGTTGCAAAGAGTCGGTCGGTCGGTCAGTCGCTCCGTACCTCTCTCTCTCCATGTTGCTTCGGCTGCTCACACAAACCTTTGCTTGCCATGGCTCGTTGCTTTGACCATGAGCATCTGTCTCCCTCTTTTTGACGTCAACCACGAGCATCTATCAGTAGCGCGTTCGCTTGTTTGTATACGATCATGGATTATAAATTAGAATAGTATTTTTCTCTCACACCAAACCAACCAACCATAAATAATTCATAATCGTTTACGACGAAACGAAAGCTGCTGTTTGTTTGGTTTACTTACTGCTGTCACCGAATCGTCCTCCCGTTCCAGCGGGCAGGAACAGTTGATGCAAACTTTTCCGGACAAGTTGCCGCTGTGCTGCGCCATGAAAAGGCACCCTGCCTGCCAATCTTCTCCTGGAGCACGGCACAGGGATTACTCCAACTAAAAAAGAGTTTAATTATCTGTATATGACACAAAAAAATATACTATCTTCTACAAATTTAATTAAATTTTAAAAAAATGATTTTGTTCAAATATAGAATTGTATTTTCCTTGGGACAGAGTAAATCACAAAATAACATACTGTTGCACAGGGGAATCATTCATTCACCTAATATTCCAAAACAAAACAACAATGATCGGGGTTGTTTAATGGTGCAATGCAAGGTTGGTTTCCAACTTTTTGTTAGCTTGATGATGCGACCGCACGTTGGAGCTTAGGTAGATGATTCAAACATCACATAGGAGTAAGAGGCAACCTCAAGTAGCGAAGTGCCCCATGTTAAATGGTTTTCGGTTTTACACAACACATGCTAGACGAATGCTCTACTCCAATGATTTGTGATGATGGGTCAGAAAATTATGTACCACCAGATCAACTAACAGCAAGAATGGTGGTGAATTACTGCCCTCAAGCAGCAGGGGTCGCAATGCTGTCGCTGCGAATATAGCTTAGACCTCTCCACGCTAGCAGGGGTACATAGAAAACTTGCATTTTTTTGAAAGGGTAAATTTCATTTAAACCTTAAATACAAATTATATAGATGGAAAAAAACCATTCAGGGCATGTTTGGAACACAGGAATTTCGTTGGAATCATGCAGGAATTTCAAAGGAATCAGTTCAATTTCACTGGAATAACGCCGGTACAGAAAATATATCCCGTGTTCTAAACAGGCCCGACCTCTGCTTGCAGGTTCAGGTCAGCATTGTGCAATCTCTCCACATTGACCTCTGCTCGCAGGTTCAAGTCAGCATTGAGCATCTCTCTAGCATTGACCTCTGCTTGTAGGTACATTAGAAACTTGCATGTGGCATCTCTCTAGCACTATGGGTGTGTTTAGTTGAGTGACCAACCTCTAGTTAGCCATCCGTATTGCTGAAGCCAGGCCAGACTTGTTGAGTGTTCGGCTACAATAAAATAAATACTGTTTGTGCTAGAATATTGTGAAAGAAAAATACTGCTCCGGCTAAAATAATAAGCCAAACAAGCCGGCTTCTTTCACATCCGAACACTCTTAACGCCCAAATCGGCCGTTCTGGAGCCAGGCCCGAGCCAGCCCCAAGCTCCCTTCTGGTCACCGCCCCGCCCTCACCTACCGTGCCCTCTCTCGTCTGCTCGCCTCGCTCGTCTCCAGCGGCCCTCCCCGCGCCATCTCCGGCGTCCCTCCCCACTCGCCTCCACCACGACGGCCACGGCGCCGGCGTGCACGCAGAGCTCCCTCCCACCGTAGCAGTCGCCGAAAATTGTCGCTCGCGCCATGCCACCACCGGAACGAGATCCTCTACAGTTGCCCGGATGGACTTGTGTCTGCAGTTATTCATCCACGCCGTTTCTATCTGATCCAACCGTCAGCTCAAAAGAAGCTAATCTAACAGCCCTCCTCCAACCGGCCCATGTAAGCCCATCCCGCACGGCTCTACCCCTCGCGATTCCGACCTCCGCCTCCGCCGCCGTTTCTCGTTCCCTAGGCCAGGCCACGCGGCTCCTCCGTCATCGCCGGGCGCATCACCTGAGCGCCGCGGTGCTCCCGTCTCGTTAGGTGCGACACCGGATCGGGCTGCCATCCTCATGCTCACCCACCGAGACCTACTAGCCATGGAGCTCGCACCGCCCAGCGTGGAGCGTGCAGCTCACGCCAAAGCCCGGCTGTTCCCTCTCCCTCTCCCGCGCCGGCGCCGCGGCCATGTTGCGCCCGTGCCGGCCATGACCATACTGATTGACAGCTCGAGCTCGTGCCCCCGACCATGGAGCTCGCGCTGCAGCCAGATGTTTCGCCTGCGCCGGCCATGGGCCCTGCTGCTCGAGCTCGCGTCGTCGACCATGGAACTTGCGCCGTAGCCTTACCGTCGCCTCCTCCGCGCTCGTGGAGCTCACGCAGCTGACCTGCTTGCGCCGTGCTGATATTGGGTCGAAGCCCAGCGAGCAGTGTGGAGACAGCGCAAATGCTCTCTCGTTGGATACCACTGAACGGCCAGATATCGAGCGACCGCAGAGACAAGTCGAGCTGGCCAACTGCAGACGACCTGGTTCCGCCACCACCATGCACTTCAACTGTTCGACAGAACGTTTCTAAGGAGGTAAATTCTCCAGCTCCAGGAAGGGGCGAGTGTATTCAAGCCAAACCAGCTATCCAAACACACTCAAACTTAGCCACAAGTAACTGTTGGCTTGAGCTAGCCCGGCTTAGAATTGAACTGAGAACCAAACACACCCATATATTACAGTTACCAAAACACGTTCAGGTCAGCATTTAGCTGTTCATGTCAGCATTTAGCATGGAAGGTCTCTCAGCTGCACAGTTACCATGAACAATCATCATACTAATTTATGAGGTTTCAACATCAAAACTTAAATTCCATCATCATCCAGATCATACTAATTTATGAGGTTGCAACATCCATCCAGATCGATGAAGTACTTAATACTAAGCCGGGTCCAAAAAAAAAAAAAAAACTGATCATCAGCATGCTTTTTCTTCATCATACCCATTTTACAGAACAGCTGATTCCCAGCCTTTGGTACCCGTACATTCTCTACCTGTGAATGCCTCACTCATCATCAGCATGCTTTTTCTTCTTTTTCTTCTTATCTTTCTTACCAGACTCTTCGGTTTGCATTACAACATCCTTACCATCAGCATCAGACTTCTTTTTCTTCTTCTTCTTCTCACCTTCTGAGGCAGCAGCCACAGCAGGCTCATCCTCGGCCTCCTTGGACTTCTTTTTCTTTTTCTTCTCCCCATCACCTTCAACAGCAGGAGCCTCCTCGCTTTCCTTTGACTTCTTTTTCTTCTTCTTCTTCCGGTCCTCCTGGTCACCATCCTCCTGGATTGCTTCATCTGCAGGTTCTGCTGATGGTTCAGTTTTCACCTCATGATGTTTCCTCTTCTTTGAAGCCAATTCTGACTTCTTTGGTGTTTCTTCAGCAAGTACCAGATCAGCTGCAGGGTTGTATGTCTAAAACAAAATAAAAGCATCAAGTCAAAACAAGATCATGCGTGCAGTATCTATAGAGAAAAATATAATGCAACCAAAGAAGTGTTTGCCTAAAGATACTTCAAGCAAAACCAATGGGAGACCTTTTTACGGTAAAAAGTTAAAACAGTCCAAAACTAGAACATTCCAAGGTTCTGACAAACATATTTCTTTAAGGGCTGGGCAAATTTCAGCCCAACCATATATTTCTTGAAGGGCCGGGCAAGTTTTCAGCCTAACCCATTCATTATCCGAAAGCCTTCTCAGATTTTTTTTTCATGGAGAGCAAGATGTCATAAGTCATAACACTGATTACCTTAGCAGGAGTTGTTAAAGCCCCAGCACCCTTCTTCCGGTCCTTTTCATACACTTCTATCTTGGGCTTCCCCTTTGTGGAACCAGCTGATTTCCCAAGTTCTCTATTCTCAAGAACTTGAAGCCGTGTCTCAAGCTGTTCAATTGTCATGTGTCACAAGGCAGCATATATCATACTAATTATGAAAAGCAAAATCATTTCCACAGTGCGCATACCTTGAGTCGACTCTCAGTGCCAATGGAGTTGTCCTCACCATCACCAAGGGCATCATATCGGATGGCCAGAGCAGTTTTTGCAGCAAGAGAACGAGAGATTTTTCCCTTGTGCTTTTGAGAAGCCTTCCCAATTAAGGATGCATGGTAGATGAGGCCATACTTAGGTGTAGAATGCTTCGTCTTCAGAGCTCTGAATAAAGCCTGGAGAGAAACACAATCTTTAGTTCTTAGCAAAGAAAGCAAATTCTAGCAGACAGCATAATAACTAAATAATGTTAGCATCACTAAGACATTATTAGAGAATAAACAACTTTTTTTAAAAAAAAAAAGTCATGAAACAAGAAATTCACATGTTTCGCGAGATGTTAGATAATTCTAGCAGACAACATAAGCAAATATTGTTCATGTATGCCATACGAGGCGTTGTTGCACACAAAAGAGGTGGAAATTGAAAAAAAAAAATAGTTTCCAGAATCATCCATCCACAGGTAAACAAACCTTCTCCGCACCAAGTATCTGAATTGTGCTACCAGGCTGCTTAGCCAAATTTAGCAAACTTCCACCATGCGCAATAAGGCGAGCACCAACTAATTCGCCCACCAGTGCTGTCAGATTTGGTGCGATAGTGTTCATCCTGCTTTTTAAATAGTCATATAGCTGGGTTCTGTACTCAGAAAGGGCCAACACTTGATCGCATAGCTCTCTGATATTTGACAAGTCAAGGTCACTAACTTCTGTTCCCATGGATATTACTGCTGCCTCCTTTAGCTGTGTTTCTATCTCTTCATCTGACAATATCTGAAAACAACAGAGCTTCTTACTAAACAATTTCCTTAATAGGAATTGTAGATCATATTTAGATGTCAATAATCACCTCAGAAAAGTCAAGGTTGACTGCATTAGCTCTGTTGCCCATCATCTTCACAACTTTGGCATACTGTATATTATCTGTAACTATTTTGGTGAGTTCTGGAAAGTGCCAGCCATACCATTCACGAACTCTCATGGCGTAAGTGTTAAGCTCCTTGTCAAGATCATCCAATAATCCAATCGCTTGAATGATCATGGTATCAACCTGTGTAACAGAAACAATACAAAATTCACCTAACAGATTGAAATTTTTTCTTTAATAACAAAGATCTAGAAGAATCTTCAATAGTCAAAACTTGCAGGATGTTACATATTATGAATGTGGCAAGAAACACCAACAGGCAATCAAAGGATAAATATGCAGGTACAATATGGAAAACGGTAATTACATGCAAAGCACAAATGATGATGACACAATAAAAGCCAGAAACAGAGCATATAACAACATGGTAGATAAGATTGCCAGTAGCACCCATATAAGACTCACCTTCTCAGGACTGAACTTCAGCTTATACCTAGACAAGCTGTGGGACAATCCCAAGCTCATTGGACCAAGGTCTTGTGCACCCAACCCAGTTATAAGCTCGGTGAGCTGATTTCTCAGCCCTCTCATCAGCTCCATCACAGCACTATTGTGAAGGCAGTCAATTTTCTGCAATGCAATAAAAATGTAATGAGGGGTGGTCATTCACAAAAAGTAACAAATTGAGAAATACTACCGACCAGCTTTTCTTTTATAGCATTTCCAAGCTTAGAATCAGCAACTGCCAATGTTTCACCATCGCAATGTTTCTGCAAGAACTTGCGCAGACCCTTGCTAGGCTTGCTATCAATAATCAGGGTTGCCGCAGATAGGGCATCGGATGTGTTTTCAAACTTGTTGAAAGCCTTCAGCTCAACCACCTACAAGAAAGTCCACAGTTATTAGTCAGAACAGAAAGCTAATAAAGGTGATGCGAAGAATATAGCTAGGACGACACATCATGTTTTCTTCTTTTTTTCTTATTTTGCATTTCAACGGAAACAGTAAGTCTGTTAGGGGACGCAGTATGAATGGTTTCCGAATGGCATCATCCATTGTGTGCAGATAATGGGTATCAGCATGAAACAGCGCGCAAAATCTCTAGCCGCTTCGTAGCTTGAAATGTGAAATGTTTGAAATAGCTTACAGAAAACACATTCTAAAACATATCCAGCTAAGCCAACCTAAGCTAAGTAAAAGTTCATATTCTAGTGGCTACAACCAGTGTTCCAACGAAATAAATGAGTTAAATTGATGCCATTTGTTCAAAACTGACAAACGCAGAATGTCATAACGTGTCAGATCCTACGCTGGGACTATGGAATGGAAAAATAAAAAACCGTTTGTGCTCCGAACTTCTGAAGGTTAAGAGAATCACAAACCTTTCTTGCTGAGTCCGACGTCGTGAACTCCTTCCATAGATCCTGCCAACAACAAGAACACAAAGGCGTAGCACATTAGCACTGATAACTCAAAAGAAAAGCACGGAGCAGACCAAATTTAACGAACCCAATCAAAACCAGACTTAGAAATCGCAGCGGCGGTCACTCACCTCGACCTTGTCGAGCTTCCCCTCGTCGAGCACCTTGAATAGGGCGAACCCCGCGGGGGTCTCGAAGAGCACCAACATCTCCGCCCACAACCAGTCCCCCGATAAACTCAGCTGAAACAACAGATACCACCGAACGAACGCCCATGGGACCAAATTAGACAGACGAATACGTGGGCCAACCGAATCGGGCTGTTGAGACGGCAGAAACCCTCGAACCTGGGGGAGATTCGGCGGTGGACAGCGCGGTGCGAGGCGATGAGGGGGTTTCGCCTGCGGCGGCCGCGAGACGAGAGGGGGTGGGGGAAAGGTAGCCGCCGTAAGGGTTTTAGCTCTGCTAGGGCTTGGCGCTGGAGTAATATATCGGAGAGGACAAAGGGGCTCGGTGGCCCATCTGGCCGTTGCCCGAGCGGGGCCGTGCCGCTGGGCCGTTGGATGGTTTGTCTGGAGTTTTAGGTTACCGGGACTTTGGAGTGCTCACGAGCTGGTGGCGGATGCCATCAAGTAGCATAGCAACATGAGGACGGACGACACCGACGGAGAAAACCAGTGCCACCAACTCACGGCCTTTCGATGCAGAAGAGCCAGCCAAAAAAATCGGTGAGGACCATATCTACCACGACAACGTGCGGATATATGCTGACACGTGACCTATGGGGGTAATTAAATCACCATGCGTACGTTTAAAATAATATTGTAGCCAACATTTTAGTTGCATAGTCATCGCCACGTCCTAGTTGGATAGTCCTCACTGATTTTTTTTTTCTAGAGCCAGCCCGACGCAGAGCCCTTCCTGTGCCGCTTGCGACATGCCGCCCTCCCCGCCCTTCTGCCTGCACCCCTCCCGTGCCGCCGTCGCGCTGGCGTCCCTCACTCACCCATCCTCGATTGATTCTTAGCATCTAGGTTCTCTCTGAGAACGATGGGTCGAGAGGAACGAAGATGTAGAACACGTAAGATGCCACATTTTTAAGTCATGGTACAAAGGAGCAGTGGCGGATGCACGATGCGGGATAAGGGGGGCTAAAACAATGGAGATGTTGATTTGCATGAAGATTTAATGGTGAAATCAAGCTTTTGCTACAGTGATTAGTATTGAAATCAAGCCATTAGGGGGGCTGGGGGGGGGATCCGCCCCTGCAAAGGAGTATACATATTTATATTGTTTGTTGAGAGATGGAACATATGCTTACCATGATTGGAACAAAGTTCTCGGAACGGGGAACATGTTTCATTTTGGTAATGCGTCTCGAAGCAACTAATACGAACTTGTTTTTACTGTAGCTCGTTAGATTTTCATCTAGTGTCCATACAGTAGCTACGTAAACAACACAAGGCATCGAGTCGAATTGCATGGTAAGACTGTCTCCAACGAACGACCTAAACGCAAAAATGCGTTCAGCATAGTGTTTTTTTTTTACCAAAACACTCCTCCAACGGAGAACCGAAACCAGCTACCCATTATGGGTCCTCTGCGATTGGTAAGGCAAATATGCGTTTCGAAGAGAGACGACGCAAATGGTGGGACCCGTCGGGGCAGGGTGCGGCCGTCGGGGCAAGACGACGCAAGAGCTCCGCCGGGCGCAAGCTCCGCCGAGCCGCGGGCGCGAGATCCGCCGGCGCGGGCGCGAGCTCGGCCGGGCCGCGGGGGCGAGCTCCGCCGGACGCGAGCTCCGCCGAGCCGCGGGTGCGAAGAAGGAGAAGGAGAGGGAGGGGGACCGGACGCGGGCGCGAGCTCCGCCGGGCTCGGGGAAGAAGAAGGAGAGGGAGGGGGGCCGGATCCGGGCGCGAGTGTCGATGTTTTACCACCGATAGCCTGCCACAGGGGTACCCGGGGCAGTATGTTCGGGCTTCGGCGTATGCCGAACTCGATGGTTTACGCAAGAGACAGCCGATTTATCCTGGTTCAGGCCCTCGATCGTAGATCGAGTAATAACCTTACGTCCAGTCGGCCTTAGCCTTTGCGTTGGATTGATTATGATCTGCTCTGTTCTCTCTTTTGACAGGAGCATTGCCCTCCTTTATATAGTCAGGAGGCCAGAGTCCTAGTCGATTTACAATGAGATTTCCTAGTAGGATTACTTGATAGTTCTACTACTAAGATTTATATGGGAAGAATCCTAGTTGAACTAGATCTTCTCTCTCCCTTACGGGGTATCCTGTGGGTCCCGTATCGATAAACCCCCGAGCACTTCATGGTTGAGCTCTGAAAGTCTCGCTCTGCCCCTTCAAGTCTTGTTGAGTAGGAATAAGATGTCATCCGAGTGCTTTCTGGAGTGAAACCTTGTAGCGCTTCTTAGGATCTTTGAGTGGTGAGTGCTTTTCTAAAGAAAAAATACATCCATCTGGTTGTAGCCCCCGAGCCTCTTGCTATTTAGAACAAGGAGCTGGAGGATCTTGTCTTGAAGTTGTTCCGATTGTTCGTTGAAGTTTTATAAAAAAGAACTCGAATATGGCTCGTTCCGAGTTCTTTTTGTCGTAATGTCTTGAAATGGTCTGTGTTGAGGAAGTCTTTTGGTGATGTGCGCTTTTTCAAAGAAAAAGTGCACTCACTGAGTGTAGCCCCCGAGCCTCTTGCTATTTGGAACAAAAAGTTGGAGGGTCTTAATCCTTTATGTTGTTTGAAAATTTGTGTTCTGAAGTAGTCCCCAAGACTTGGATTAAACCATCGTCCGAGTAGTCTCGCGGCATCCTTCCGAAGCGGCCTTTTAGTCTTGGATTAAACCATCATCCGAGTAGTTTTGCGGCATGCAGCCTCCGAGCTTATGTCCGGGTTCCTTTTTGGTGAAATTGCACTCACTGAGTGTACGAGCCTCGTGCTTTTGGGTTTATCCCGCAGCTCCGCGCTTTCTCCGAGTTCTTCTCTTTAGAAAAGAAGTCGGATGAAGAGTCTTGATGTATCGTCGTCGTTGTAGTCTTGAGTTTCTTGTATTCTTGGTCCTTTGTCTTTGGTTCCGAGCCTCCAGAAGTAGTTGAAATGAAAACCGGGTTCCCTAGCTTAGTGTTGATTAGGCTATGGTGCTGGTCAAGCCTCCGAGCGTATATCCGTGTTGTTTTGTTCAGGAAGAAATCGGATGCGAGGTCCTGGCGTATTCTTTGATGGTCTGCTGTTGCCAGATGTAGTTGTATGGTGGTGATTGAGTGTAAATGCATTTTGTTCACGGGTTGTACTGTGCTGGTATATTCTTCCGAATATGCCCGTCTTCGAGTACTGCTTCCTCTCGCCTGAGTCATCTTTTATTGAGTCCTGTCTTTTCACTGTGTCCTTTGTTAGGCTTATTTCGTTGGTACTCCTAGTCCATGTGCGCCGATCCTTTGGTCTATAAATATTGTCCCGGAGTGCTTGTTTTCATTCATTGGATATTCTGTTGAAACCTTGGTGGTCATGAACATGGTAGTTTGTGAAGTAGAGCAGCCCCCGGGCATGTTTTGTAGTTCCTGTGTGTCTTGTCGTAGCTGGAGGAAGTCTTGTGATAGGGATTAGAGGTAGGCTAATCCCGCGACAGCATTGTGCCAGGATGTACGTGGTGGTAGTTGGAGGAAGTCTTGTGATGTGGGCTTCGTTCCTTCATCCGGCAGTTCTGGGTTGATCCTCGTCGCCTGTCTTGAGACCGTCCGGTGCAGATCAACACCATATCCAGCATCACATCGGTCTTGGGTAGACAGATGCCTGCCGGCCTTCTATGCTTCATGTTGCCCTGCCATGCTGTCGATTTCCGCCTTGAATGCACTGCGTCCGTCCTTTGAAGAAAACAGTGTAACTGATGGCGGTTTGTCCTTCCGAGTAGCAATTTGGGACACGTAGTCGTTCCAAAGCCTAGTCGTGTCCGTGTTCCTCTTTGCTACTTTGCTTTTCGTGGTGCCGAGTTCGTTGGGTCTTGTAAGATTTGTAATCTTCTATTTTTGAAGTCGCTTGTAATGTAACGAATCTTGTCTTCTGAGTTGTCTTTGACTTTTCTGTTGTGATCCCTGTTGTTCGTGAGACTACCGAGTTCTTTCTTACATAACCAGGTTCTTTTGTTCCTCGTGAGGTAGCCCTTTCTTTCTTCTTTCTTTCTTCTTGGTTTGATAGGTTGTTCTTGTATCAATCTGATAACCCTGCCGTGGCGTTGGACGGATAAGTCTGAAATCTGCCCGTTGGTTTGTACCGTTGTGAGGATTCGTGCCCTCCGTCGTTTTAGCTGCGTCGGTAAATGGACCATTGCGTTCCCACATTGTGTTTTAACGGGCTTTGTGGGCCGTTTGTATCACTGAAAAATCTATTTAAAGACCTTTTATCTTCCTTTCCCTTGTCGCCCAGCTCTTGCCTTTAAACCCTAGCTCTCAGAAATCCGCCGCCGTCATTGTCACCATCACCCGAGCACCATCATTCTAGCTTCATCTTCCTTAGTGCCTTTTTTGCTTCCGCCAGTTCATGGGAAAGAAGAAAACCGCAAGCAAGTCTCAGGCAACCTTTGTGGACGAGGAGTCATCCCTGTCTTTGATTAAAAACTAGGAGTTCGTGGCCATGAGGGCAGCTCAGAAGGTTTGGCTGGCTCCAACAACAAACGAAGACCAGCTGCGCGAGCTCGTTAGCGACGGCTTGATCCAAAGCAAAGTCATCGCTGAATGGAGAGTTCCAGGCGAGCATCGGGTTCCGGCTCCGGGTCCTGGTGAGATTGTCCTTTTTGTTTCCTTTGTCCGTGCTGGACTTTGTCTTTCTACTTCCGCCTTCCTTCATCAGTTTCTTGGTTATTTTGGGGTTAGTCTGAACCATCTAACCCCCAATGCCGTTCTCCATCTTTCTATTTTTGTTCACCTTTGTGAAGCCTTCCTTGGGATCCCTCCTTCTCTATCTCTTTTTCGCTTTTTCTTTCGTCTGAAACCTCAACCCCACCGTGAAGAAACCAGTGCCCTCGGCGGTTGTGGGATTCAGTTTCGCCAGGGTCTCAAAATTAAGTTTTTTTATTATGACCTGGTCGATTCTGTCAAAGATTGGAGTGTCGAGTGGTTCTACGCTGCCAATTTGATCCCTTCTCTTGTCGTTCACTCCGGATCTGGTCCTGTGGTGAATGACCGATGGGACAAGAAGCTTGAGTCACCTGCTGAGATTCAAGCGATCCAGCCACTTCTTGATAGGATTAGCATGCTGAAACAGCAGGGTTTGACCGGCTTTAGTATTGTTTCAAGCTTCCTTCGTCGCCGGGTTCAGCCTTTGAAAGAGCAGGAGCATCTCGGCTTTGAGTATTCTGGGGCCGAGGATCCTTCACGCATGGTCCTAGCTCTTGAGCTGACCGGTGAGGAGGTACTCGAGCGCCTCCAGAAGATGTTGAAAGGAGTGAGCGTCATTCCTCCTGCCGTCTCTAAGTTCTCGGCCATCAACCCGCCCCTAGCTGTGAGTTGTCTATCTTTTTGTTTGAGTTCTTTATGTACTCTTGCTGCATCCGTTCTTGCTTAGCTTTTCTTTGTCTCGGTGTTTTATCTTTTTTCGTAGGAGCTTGGGCGGAACTTTGTCGATCCGATCCCCCTTGATGTTCTCCCTACCGTGGCGGAGACTGGGGATCGTCTAGCTGGTACTTCTGCAATTAGTAAGTCTCAAACCTTTACAGCCCTTCCTGGGGTTTCTTTCAGATTTGTTGATGTATATGAAGAATATGTTCCTCATCTAGTCCCTTGCGGTCCTCACAGTGTCCCGAAGAGGGGGCGAATGGATGGGTCTTCATCTGGCTTGCCTGTCTCTAAGAAGCCTCGCAAACCAAGTACTCCCTTAGGTACTCCAGTTGTTGCTAGCATGCTCTTAGGTGAGCACATTTAATACTCTTTGTTCTTTTATTTTCATGTTTCTCTCTTGAACCGAGTACTTTTCATCTCCTTTTCAGCAGGTGCTCTGGTTTCATTGGCTGAGGAAGAAGAGGATGATGAAGTCCCCCTCATCATGCGGCGGTGAGTTGTTTTTCATATTCTTGTTGCATTGAATTTCTCCTCTTTGTTTTGAATTTTAGTCTTGAACTTTTTGAAGTAATCGGAGGTCGGGTGTGAGTTCTTCCGAGGCTCCCGCGCCGACTTCTTCTGAAGCTCCAGTGTCGAGTTCTTTGGTTGCCTCTGTCTCGAGCTGTACCGCTCCTCCGGTGCGGAGTTCTTCCATGGCTCCAGCCCCGGCTTCTTCCACGGCTCCGTTGTCGCCTGTCCCGCTCCCGTCGCCGGGTGGCGGGGACGTCTCCGCCATCGTGGTTCCCCCTGCGAGGCTTTCTCTTAGCTTCGCGAAGAAAAAAGTAGTCGGGTGAGTAGATTCTAGCTTTATCTTTTTGGCTTTTATCTTCCTTCCTCTGGTTTTTATTGGTGCTTCCTTTTATCACTTTTCAGTGTTTCGTCTTCTCTAATTTCTTTATCGACTTCTTCTCTGCCTCCCGCCGTGCCAACGAGTTCCGAGCCTCGAGACTCACAACATTCTGTTGATGAAGTCACCGCTAGGGCTTCAGAGCTACCTGGCGGAGTTGCGGACTTGGTCGCTCTGGAGGTAACTGTGGCCGTCGCGCCGGGTCCTTCTGAGGGTTTGGCTCCGGCTTCCCTGGAGGTTGCTTTGGTCGTTCCTTCTTCACCCCAGTCGGCCTCTCCTTCCCCTTCTCTTACTTTCGGCGGCCCCTCCTTTTTCGGTGACGTGGTGCAACAGTTCGATGCCACTCATCGGTTATCGGAGCTGACCGCAGCCTGGGGGAGCTTATCGACCCTCACGACTTCTTTTGGTGAAAAGCTCCAGGTAGGTTTTACTGCCACTCCTCTTTTGCATGCTTGTTTTTCTTCTATCCTTACGCCTTGTTTCTCTTTGCCTCTTTTTGCTCAGTCTTTCTCTCGTGATCATTCTGGCTTCTTTTTCTCATCTAAAAATGAGAGGAAGTTGTCTTCGGAGGTGGACGCTCTGAAAGCCGATCTTGACCTCCTCCGGGCTAAGTTGGAGACGGAGCGTCAAATGCACCAAAAGGAGGAGAAAGCCCTTCGCGCCCGGGTAGTGGAGACAGAGAAACAGAGAGATGCTGCGGTGGAGTCTACGAAGAATGAATGCAAAGGTGACGCGGGTTCTGCCTGTTTCTTCTTGTATTTTGACTTCTTTTTCCGCTGACTTGTTCTTGGGTGTCCTGTCTAGCTCTCCGAGTTGAGAAGCAGAAGCTCTCGGAGAGTATTGATGAAATGAGGGCCCTTGTCCATTCTAGTCATAATAGAGCTGAGGAGGTAATTACTCATGCTGAGGAAGAACTCGCCCTTGCTAAGCTGATTAGGCGCGGAGCTGACAGAGATCTTGTGCAGGCCCAAAAAACTATTGAAGGCTTGTCCGGGAAGCTGGCGACGGCTACTGAGAATTGGAATGTTTTGTGGAAATCTTTTCGTTCAGTAGCCGATGTCCTCCGGACTCCAGTGGATGACAGGCAATCTTGGGCGCAGTTCATTCCTCGGATTTCGACTCGTTTCCAAGAGTTCGCGAAGAGGTGTGCCCAAGTATGTACCAAGAATGTGCTGGCCTAGGTCCAGGTCCTTGCTCCAGAGGCGCCTCTCTCCAAGATAGCAGAAGAAGCTGAAAGCCAAGAATATCTTGACGCCGTTGAGAGGATGGAGTCTGAGGTCGAAGGTCTAGCCAGTAGGGTTGTAGACAGTCTAAATATTGACATTTCCCTTTCTGATGACAACGCCTGACTCGATTGAGCATCCCCTTGTAATATTACACTCCTTTTTAAATGAAGATTCTTTATTTTTGTTGATGTATTCTTTACCTGGGTGCGGTTGAAGTTACTTGACTTGCTGAGTACTTTGTCCTGTTCCCGTCTCTGCTCCACAAAACAACTCTGTGCGTTATTCTGACGAGACCCCTCGATTTGTCGAGTACTTTTCTTTTCTTCCTCCTTTGTGATCCGTCGAGTGCTTTGTCCGTGCTATGACTTGTTAGATGTAGATCTTTGCGTTAACAACCTTTCGCCTGCGCTATGTAAAACGACTCGGTATAGAATGTTGCCTTGACAAACTTCGGCATCCGAGTGCTTTCTTGAATGGCGCTTGTGCTTTTCTGAGGAAAAAGTATTCCTATCTGGATGTAGCCCCCGAGCCTCTTGCTTTTCGGAACAAAGTGCTGGAGGGTCTTTTGAAGTTAAATTTCAGTCGACTCAGCCATTTTGCTTTTTGTTTCAGGTGTTAGCTTTTAGCTACCCTCATTGGCGAGCTCAAGCGTTTTTTCAGCTATTTTGCTCTCGGCCGGGATGCTCAGGCATGTTTTCAGCCATTTTGCTTTTTTGTTTCGGGTGTTAGCTTTTAGCTACCCTTATCGGCGGGCTTAAGCATTTTTTCAGCTATTTTGCTCTCGGCCGGGATGCTCAGGCATGTTTTCAGCCATTTTGCTTTTTTGTTTCGGGTGTTAGCTTTTAGCTACCCTCATCGGCGGGCTCAAGCGTTTTTCAGCTATTTTGCTCTCGGCCGGGATGCTCAGGCATTTTTCAGCCATTTTGCTTTTTTGTTTCGGGTGTTAGCTTTTAGCTACCCTCATCGGCGGGCTCAAGTGTTTTTTCAGCTATTTTGCTCTCAGCCGAGATGCTCAGACATGTTTTCAGCCATTTTGCTTTTTTGTTTCGGGTGTTAGCTTTTAGCTACCCTCATCGGCGGGCTCAAGCATTTTTTCAGCTATTTTGCTCTCGGCCGGGATGCTCAGGCATGTTTTCAGCCATTTTGTTTTTTTGTTTCGGGTGTTAGCTTTTAGCTACCCTCATCGGCGGGCTCAAGCGTTTTTTTCAGCTATTTTGCTCTCGGCCGGGATGCTTAGGCATGTTTTCAGCCATTTAGCTTTTTGTTTCGTGAAAACAACTCGTTGAAGGTCATGACAAGACATGCTGTGGATGAATGCCATCTTTATTGATCATGAGTATAAACTACTACATATGTTGTTGAAGAGTATTGCTTTTCGTCGATTGTGAACGTTGGTCCCTTGTGGCTTGCATATCTGTTTTTTCTTGAGTTGTTTCTATGCGTAGAATCTTCTTAGCTGGCTGATGTGCCATGTATTGCTGACTTCTTTTCCATCTTCGGTTATTAACTTGTATGTGCCTAGTCTGGTGACTTTTATGACAATGAAGGGACCTTCCCATGGACTGAGTAGCTTATGTCGTCCGTCAGTCTTCTATATCCTTCTTAGTACTAAGTCTCCGACTTATAGTGATCGAGGTTGGGTACTCTTGTTGTAATGCCGTCTTAAACCTTGTAGGTATCTGGCTAATTGGAGGGTAGCGTTTACTCTGATTTCTTCTGAGCTGTCAAGTTCTAATCTTCTTGTGTGTTCTGCTTCTCCTTCATCGTATTGCTCTATCTTTGGGGATGTCCAGATCAAGTCGGTGGGCAGTACGGCCTCTGACCCATAAACTAGGAAGAAAGGTGAGTAGCCTGTTGCTCTGCTTATTTAAGTTCGTAGTCCCCATACTACTTTCGGTAATTCTTCAATCCATTTGGACCCATAGTCCACTAGTTCTTCGTATAATCTTGGCTTTAATCCGGCTAGTATGAGTCCATTAGCTCTTTCTACTTGTCCGTTGGCCTCTGGATGTGCAACAGACGCATAGTCTACACTGAAACCATAGTCTTGTGCCCAGCCCTTGAATTCTATAGCTGTGAAAGGGGAGCCTAGATCTGTGATGATTCGATTGGGCATGCCGAAGCGGTGCATAATGTCTTGGATGAACTCGACTGCTTTGGTTGTGCTGTACTTCGCGAGTGGTTTGTATTTAATCCACTTGGTGAATTTGTCGATTGCTATAAAGATGTACTCGAAGCCGCCTTTTGCTTTTTTCAGGGGTCCTACTTGATCTAGCCCCCAGCAGGAAAAAGGCCAAGCGGGTGGGATGCAGATAAGATTGTGAGCTGGTATGTGGGCTTGTCTTGCAAACATTTGGCAACCTTTGCATTTTTTGACAAGCTCTTCTGCGTCTTTCAAAGCGGTTGGCCAGTAGAATCCGGTGCGAAATGCTTTGCCAACCAGTGTCCTTGAAGCGGCATGATTTCCACAGCAACCTGAGTGTATTTCATCTAGGATTTCTTTGCCTTCTTCAAATGAGACATATTTTAGTAGTACTCCTGATGATGCTGCTCTTCTGTAGAGTTTATCCCCTACTAGAACGTAGTTTTTGCTTCTGCGAACAACTTGTGTGGCCTCTGCTTTATCTGCTGGCAGTTTATTTTCTTTGATATAGTCAATGAGAACTTGGGTCCATGAAGTGTTGATTATCAAGATCTGAACGCCTTTAGCCTGAATTTCATGTGTTGTTTCACCGGGTTGTTTGATAGAGGGAACTGATAGCTCTTCTATGAATACGCCGGGTGGAACTTTTGCTCTGTCTGATCCGAGCTTGGCAAGGACATCTGCCGCAATGTTGGAATTGCGTAGGACGTGTAAAATTTCTAATCCTTGGAAATGTTTTTCAAGTTTCCGTATTTCAGCACAATAAGCACCCATGTTTTTTTTGGTGCAATCCCAATCTTTGTTGACTTGGTTGATGACCACTGCTGAATCGCCGTATACGAGTAATCTTTTTATTCTGAGGGTAATCGTCACTCATAGCCCGTGGATGAGGGCTTCATATTCTGCTTTGTTATTTGTAGCTTGCCATAATATCTGAAGGACGTACTTAAGTTGTTTTCCTTCTAGAGAAATGAGGAGAACGCCTGCACCGGCCCCGCCTAGTTTGAGTGATCCGTCAAAGTACATCTTCTAGTGGTCAAGGATTGTATCTGATAAAGGCTGTTGAATCTCTATCCATTCGGCCATGAAATCGGCGAGGGCTTGAGATTTGATTGCTTTCCATGGGGTGAAATTGATGTCAAGAGCTCCAATTTCAACTGCCCACTTGGATATGCGCCCCGTGGCATCTTTATTGTGTAGGATGTCTCCGAGTGGAAAATCTATCACCACGGTAATCTTGTGGCTTTCGAAATAGTGGCGAAGCTTCCGTGAGGTAATGAGTAGAGCGTAGAGTAGTTTTTGTACATGCGGGTACCGGATTTTGGATTCTGACAGTACTTCGCTGATGTAGTATACGGGACGTTGCACTTTATACACGTGCCCTTGTTCTTCTCTTTCTATGACTATTGCTGTGCTGATTACGGTAGGAGTTGCCACAATATATAGCATCATATCTTCATCTTTCTTTGGAGGTGTCAGGATAGGCGATGAAGTGAGGTATTCTTTAAGTTTTTTGAAAGCTTCGTCGGCCTCTATTGTCCACTCGAACTTGTCTGTCTTCTTTAGTAGTTTAAAAAAAGGTAACCCCTTTTCACCGAGTCTTGATATGAAACGGTTGAGGGCCGCCATGCATCCTGTTAGTTTCTGCACATCTTTGACACTTCTAGGTGGGCCCATTTCTGTTATAGCTCAAATTTGCTTGGTGCTGGCTTCGATCCCATGCTGACTGACCAAAAATCCGAGTAGTTGTCCCAAGGGAACTCTAAATACACATTTATTTGGGTTTAATTTCCATCTCCATTTCTTCAAGTTTTCGAAGGTTTGCTTTAAATCTTCAATTAGAGTGTCTGGGTTCTTTGTTTTCACCACCACATCGTCCACGTATGCCTCCACATTTTCACCGATTTGATTCCCAAGGCAAGTCTGGATAGCTCTTTGGTACGTGGCGCCAGCGTTCTTTAGTCCAAACGACATGGTCTTGTAGTAGTAGGCACCAAACGGGGTGATGAAAGATGTCTTGCTCTGGTCTTCTTCTTTTAGTGCGATCTGGTGATATCCTGAATAGCAATCGAGAAAAGATAATAGCGCAGATCCTACTGTCGAGTCAACTATCTGGTCAATGCGTGGTAGCCTGAACAGATCTTTTGGGCAATGTTTGTTGAGATCTGTGTAATCGACGCACATACGCCACTCGTCCATGTTTTTCTTCTGTACAAGGACCGGGTTTGCTAGCCAATCTGGATGAAGGATCTCCTCGATGAATCCGGCTGCCATCAGTTTTGTTATTTCCTTTTTAATTGCTGCCTTCTTATCGGGTGAGAATCGTTGTAGCCGTTGTTTTACAGGTTTGGAGCTTTTGTTAACATCAATTCTGTGCTCAGCCAACTCCCTTGGGACTCCTGGCATGTCGGCTGGCTTCCAAGCGAAGATATCTTTATTGTCCCGGAGAAAGTTGGTGAGCGCGAGTTCCTATTTTGCCGAGAGGTGAGCACTGATAGTTGCTGTCTTGGAGGTATCGCCTGTGCCTAAGTCGATTTGCTTGACGTCGGCTTCTTTTGGTGGTGCGATGATGCTGGGCTTTTTAGCCGGTATTTCTAATTCTTCTTGGCTTGTTTCTACAGCGATTACGGCTATTTCTTTTCTTCCATTGTCGGCTTGCGCTTTAGCTGCAATTTGGATCGCCTGAACGTCGCAGTCAAAAGCGCGCTTTAAATCGCTTCGAAGAGAAAGGATACCGTTGGGTCCTGGCATCTTAAGCAGTAAGTACGGATAATGTGGTATTGCCATGAATTTGGCCAGTGCTGGACGTCCGAGGATTGCATGATATGATGAATCGAAGTCGGCGACTTCAAATTTGATAAACTCTGTTCGGTAGTTTGAAGGAGTTCCAAAGGTAACAGGTAAAGTAATTTGTCCGAGTGGCATGGCTGCTTTGCCGGGTACTATTCTGTAAAAAGGTGTGCTTGTTGGCGTAATCATCCCGGCGAGTTGTAGTCCCATTTTCCTTAGAGTTTCTGAAAAGATGATGTTAAGTCCAGCTCCTCCATCGATTAGTACTTTGGTGACGGTCATACCAGCAAT
The DNA here is from genome assembly GCF_019320115.1 of Miscanthus floridulus. Classification (NCBI taxonomy): domain Eukaryota; kingdom Viridiplantae; phylum Streptophyta; class Magnoliopsida; order Poales; family Poaceae; genus Miscanthus; species Miscanthus floridulus. Next base: position 139,778,764 of record NC_089581.1, on the reverse strand, counting down.
AGTCGGATCTAGAACCAGTGGATAATGGCCTGTGTTTCCCACGCTAGTCCATTGGTCTTCTCTGGTAAATTGGATAGGATACTGTGACCAATTGAGGTATCTTGGTGTAGCCGGTTCTGCTGTCATAATGGTCCGTAGTGCTAGTTTTTCTTGATGTTTGCTTCTGCAATCCGGAGCCCCTAAGAAAATCACTGCTACCGTTCCCCTAGGTTTTTGGAATCCTTTGTCCTCATGGTTGTCTTCTTCTCTTTTCTGATTGTCCTCTTTGGTGTTTTCCTTACTATCTTTTCTTGTGTATCGATCATTGAAAGTGTAGCAATTTCCGATGGTGTGCCTCCCACTAGGGTGCAATGGGCAACGTATGTTTTCAATGTCATCATATCTTCTGGGTTTGGGAAACTTCTTTGATTTGTCGGCCATTGCCACAGTATTGTCTGGTCTACATTTTCTTTCTTAATGTCTGCTATTTCGGTGATTTTGCTTGTCCGGGTTGTCTTGGTTGCTTTTGTCCAGGAACCTCTCTCGTGTTTTTTCTTCTGCAGTAATTATCTTTTCTACTATATGTCTGAATTCTTCATTGTTTCTCGGATTTTCTTTGCAGAAGTCTTGAAATTGCCATCTAGCCATGATTTCGTGAGAGAAAGCTTCAATTACTTCTCGTTCGGTTATGTCATGCACTTGAGCTCGTAGTTCGCCGAATCGTCGATAGTAGTTTCTAAGACTTTCACCTCCCTTTTGCTTGAGTCCTTTTAGTTCTGCATGAGTGATTAGGTGTGTAATGATTCCTGCGAAATTCTCACAAAAAGCTCTTTGCAAATCCTCCCAATTTCTGATAGATCCTGGATTTAGTTTATCAAACCATTGGAGGGGCATGGCCTCCAGTGCCATGGGGAAGAAAAGGGTTTTGATATCGTCGTCTCCTCCGGCTAGTTCAATTGATTGTGAATATATTCTGAGCCATTGCTTTGGTTCAGTTTTGCCATCATACTTGGAGTGATTAGACGGTTTGAATTTGTGAGGTAATCACACCAATGCGAGCCTGTTCGCGAAGTAGGGGAACCTATCGTGTGCCTTGGTTTCTTTGAATTCAGATTCGGCACCTTCCTCTGGCCAACTGTTGTTCTGATGGGAACAATCTTGCGAGGTTGTCTGGGTAGGTACCCTGCTCCTAGTCTTCCTTAGTTGTTCAAATCGGTGGCCTTGATTATGTTCCTTCCTACTTCCTCCGTCATGGCTTCCACCTGGCCCAAGTCTTTCGAAAGCGAATTTCCTTTGATTTTGATCTTCTTTCCGGTGGGTTGTTGATCTGGCGGGTAGTCTTGATCGAGCTTTCTCTTCATGCGTTCTCGGGATTGTCGATCGGAGCAAGTCCTGGAGCTGTTCATACTTCTCACCAGGATGCGAAGTTGCTCCGAGTTCTTCTAATGCTTCTCGAATCTTATCGTAAGACGTATTCACCGTGCGTCTTCCTTTGACTTCTCGTTGCGATTTTCTTTTGTCGTACTCAGCCAATTCTGACTCGTATCTGATCCAAGCTTCCCTGCGCTGCCTAGCACGGTGTTGGCGCCCTTGCTTCAACTTGTTTTTTCTTTCTCTAGCTTGTTTCTGACTATCTGTTTCTCCGTCGTAGCCCTAGGCAAAGGGTGATATGTTGGATTCTGATTCATCTAATGATCTGACATAGGGTGCTTCTAGGGGATTTAATGGTGACCGCGGTCGTTGAACCATGAGCACTTCTCGTGCATGAGTCATTCTGTTATTAGCGTTAGTTTTCATGCTGTCGGAGTCGCTGATAACTTTAGTGGATGCCTCGGTGTCGTAGATCGAGTCTCCTTCTTGGTAAGGTAAAATAGCTGTTGTTGTTGTGCCGACTAGTTGGGTTCCGCTACCCTCAGGAACGGAATCCGGCCAGTGGATGATACAGTCCTGCGATGTTATCGTTAGCACGAGACCCTCCTGAGCTCCTGTCAGTGGTATCCCGAATCTTGGATTGAAAAATCTTTCGACCTATCCCTGATAGGATTTTGTCATGTTGTCGAGCCCAAATGGAAAAGAACTCGACTTCTTGAGAGAATTCTGGGGGTAATCCGAGTTGTTTTGGGTTGTGCTCTGGAATCTTGCCAAAAAAGAACTCGGTTTCTTGAAAGCACTCGGATAAAACTTCGCCTTGGAGCTTGAATTCGAATCGGATACGAGTGGTCGTGAAATCCGATTTGACTCGGATACTATGAGCTACGTGAATCTTCTGGTGAGCTGATCCGTTGCAGTTGTTGAAATAGGAACTTCTTTTAGATGATGTGGATCTTCGAGGAGATGGCTTTGAAGCTTGTCGTTGTTGTCTGCCTCGCAGATCCATGAGCCGAATATGAAAGTTGATCCCGTCGGGAAAATTATGTTGTCGAGGTCCATCGAGCTCTCAGAAGCAAAGTCGCCGAAAGCCCCTACCTGGCACGCCAACTGTCGATGTTTTACCACCGATAGCCTGCCACGGGGGTTCCCGGGGTAGTATGTTCGGGCTTCGGCGTATGCCAAACTCGATGGTTTACGCAAGAGACAGCCGATTTATCCTGGTTCAGGCCCTCGATCGTAGATCGAGTAATAACCTTACGTCTAGTCGGCCTTAGCCTTTGCGTTGGATTGATTATGATCTGCTCTGTTCTCTCTTTTGACAGGAGCATTGCCCTCCTTTATATAGTTAGGAGGCCAGAGTCCTAGTCGGTTTACAATGAGATTTCCTAGTAGGATTACTTGATAGTTCTACTACTAAGATTTATATGGGAAGAATCCTAGTTGAACTAGATCTTCTCTCTCCCTTGCGGGGTATCCTGTGGGTCCCGTATCGATAGCGAGCTCGGCCGGGCCGCGGGGGCGAGTTCCGCCGGGCCGCGGGGGCGAGCTCCACCGAGCCGCGGGCGCGAGATCCGCCGGTGCGGGTGCGAGCTCGGCCGGGCGCGAGCTCGGCCGGGTGCGACCTCCACCGGACGCGAGCTCCGCCGAACCGTGGGCGCGAAGAAGGAGAAGGAGAGGGAGGGGGGCCGGACGTGGGCGCGAGCTCCACCGGGCTCGGGGGAGAAGGATAGGGAGGGGGGCTGGATCCGGGCGCGACCTCGGTCGGGCCGCGGGGGCGAGTTCCGTCGAGCCACGGGGGCGAGCTCCATCGAGCCGCGGGCGCGAGATCCGCCGGCGCGGGCGCGAGCTTGGCCGGGCGCGACCTCCGCCAGACACTCCGCTGAACCACGGGCGCGAAGGAGAAGGAGAGGGAGGGGGGCCGGACGTGGGCGTGAGCTCCGCCGGGCTCGGGGAAGAAGGAGAGGGAGGGGGCCAGATCCGAGCGCCGCGCCAGCGCCAGAGTGCGCCGTCGCCCCACGTCGTCGCCGTCGCCATGCCCGCGTGGGAGAGAGGACCGAAGATATTTGCCTTCGCCGTTGGAAACGGAGGAATTTGGGTATCACACTCATTCACTGTGCATCACCCAAATTCTGGAATGGGTCTTTGGAATGGGTCTTTCTCATTGGAGATAGTCTAAGGGTGAGGAAATTGGCTAGTCTAACCTATCTTTTGCATTTTAGTTAGAAAATACCCTCCGTGACAAGTTATACAAATGAAAGAAAAGTATGGTCAAATAAGCTAGTCTGACCTATCTTTTGCATTTTAGTAAAAATAGAGATAGTGAAAAGCGTGGTCAGGAAAGAATGCAAAAAAACATGTTGTTTGGTTTCAAGTTTCAACCTATTTTGGTTATAAACAACTTAACAGGGCTCTGGACTCGTAGTATTGTTCCTCCCATTCATATGTTCAATCTGGGTCAAGTTCCAACCTGCATTTAGAATGATGTTTCATGTTATTTCCATTTCTCATCTGTGAATAGAGTTGTCAAAATGTGAAAAGAGACCATGTTCCACATGATAAGGCTGCTAAGGGTTGATCACATACTCCCAAGGGCGATGTAGATTACATGACCCATAGATATCATCATGAAGGACGAATACGGTCTCTTGAAAATGTGCTATGAGGATGCAAGGTCAACTACTTGGAGTCTAGAGTCTAGATGAGGTACAAAACAGTTAAAAACCTCATTACATACGATACGGGATTCATTTGTACATGATGAGTAAATCAATCTGTAACACAATTCACTAACAACATTGATATTGTAACCTTTCTTCTCGAACTTGTAACACGAGATTTGATTGATTTTTATGTTGCTTTTGTTAGTATTTTTTTGAGTCATGACTTGTAATAATAATAATAATAATAATAATAATAATAATAATACTAATAATAATAATAATAATAATAATAATAATAACAACAACAACAACAACAACAACAATAATAATAACAACAATAATAACAACAATAATAATAACAATAATAACAACAATAATAACAATAATAATAATAATAATAACAACAACAACAACAACAACAACAATAATAATAATAATAATAATAATAATAATAATAATAATAATAATAATAATAATAATAATAATAATAACAACAACAACAACAACAACAATAATAATGATGATGATGATGATGATGATGATGCTTGTATGCATGTAACTAAGAGCATTTTTACGATGGTTGGAAATGCTTCCTAACGCTTGCTGACCCTTTCTAATGCCTACCCAAAATAGCTATTTTTATTGATTTTATTCGTTCAAGGGCATTATGGTCATTTCATAGGGCCCTCCCCCCCCACCACTCACGTGACACACGTCGAACTCACCGGTCTCTCGCACGCACCTAGCTCTCTGTCTCCCTCGTCCTAGCCGCAGCCGCCCTGCTCTCTCCCTCGCTCTAGCCGCCGCTGCCCTCGCACGGGCGTCGCGCCAGCCAAGGGTTCACCCGGTCACCCCACGCCAATAGGAACTGCCTTCGTGCCCTCGCCTCCGCTGGAATTATTTCACCATCGAACTCTCCAGAAACCAGGACGACAACGAAGACGACGATGAGTTCCTGCCATTGGAGATCCAGGATGACGACGAGGACAGCGACTTCCTCCGATCTATCTCCCTCAACCGGCATCCTTCTCTGGCTCTGTCTACATCGACAGAGAGACGGCCTCTACCTCCGCCCCTTCTCCCGCGGCAAGCTCGCAACAACCCTCCGGAAGGTACCGATTAGAATTACTCTCATTCTTCTCTTATTGCGTGTAGGGCCAATTTGAGTATTGTTATGTGTATATCTAAAATCCTACAGATCTGCTATTTTATTTTTGTGATTCAGTACTAGAAGCTTTAGTGATTAACCTTTAGAGAAATTAGCGGATGATGCATCTAATGTAGTTCTGTAGTAAGCTGATGTCCATTGGTTCTAGTGGCCTGGTGGATTTGACCACAAATCCTGAAAACATGCCCAATGTAATTTGGTTCAGTGCTTCGCATCCTTTTTCTGAACCCATTGTCCCAATATTACAGATTTGAGTGCCATGATTGTGAAGGGTTGTACAGCAATAGCTGCTCGCCATGTTGTTTGCTGCTGCAGTTCGCACCTTGCAAGACTACAACATTGAGGCCTTGAGGGTAAGATGTAGTCTACCTTACATGTAGCAGCCACATAATATTATCAAAATGAAAAATTTTGAGATAAGACCTTTCATTGCATATGGTAGGTGATTATTTCATGCCACAAGTTATTGTCTAGTGCAGGTGGCCATCACCATGCTCAATATAAAATTCAGGTCATAGATTACTCTATTTCTGTTCCTAGAACTACTGTGTTTTGCAGCAGTGTATGAAAGTAATTAGTATCTGCTGACCCGTCTATTTTTGCAATGATTAACAATCATATATTTGTTCCTGGTGCTTAATCATAGTTTTTTCTATTTCTAGCTTTTTTTGTTTGGGGACACAGGTGATTTCTCAAATGACAGAGGGTGGTTTCTTATATTCTTATGTTTGTTTGGGGATGGAAACAGTGCTCAGTCACTTTTGCAATGACAGACAGGGTGCTGAATCACATTCATGTTCCTGTCTGCTTTGTATACTGAACATAGCTAGTCTCACTGTTCCTGTAGTGACTTTAGTTCGGCTTAGATAAATCAATCTTTGCTTGTCCTGACTTAATGCATCCTAGTGCGTCTGCTCGAATCTAATGGAGAATTGGCTATTTTCATGGCTCATTCTCGCGTTGCTCACGTCCTCGCTTTGTCAGACACTCTCCACGGCAGATCTATGCGACCCGAATATATCCGTGCTGATTGCAAAGAAGCTACGTGAGTTTCACGATCTCGTCATGCCTGGATGCAGGAACGTGTCATTATGGCAGAGGCTCAGATATGCTTTTTCCTCATCGTTGCTTTTCTGATTTTGATGAGAAATGTGTTTGAGTTCTAATTCAGTTCTAAGTGCTTGGTGTTGTATGCATCAGGCGGTGGCTTGAGGAGGCAGTGCTGGAGAAGATGCTCTCAGGAGTCGAACAATCAGTAGGATTTTGCCATAATGATCTTGCTATTTAAGTTACGTTTGTTGCTTGATTTTATTGCTCTGCACTATTCCAGACATTGAGGAGCAGAGAAGAACAGGGAATCTTTTTTTAGCTTTCATGTTAAGATTTCCCAGAATTATGAGACCAAATGTTTTAATTTATGCATCTTACAAGGTGCATATGAATGTTGATTTGCAGCAGTTTACTGGAAGTGTGGAACCACTTCTGATGTTGTCTTTGTAACTATATTGATAGAGCTAGCTGAGTAGAAATGGATTGCAGTCAAGAGCCCTTCTTTTGATATGAACAGTCTAAATTTTAGTTGATGTACAACAAGGAAAATCAGTATATGATATTTTTTGGTTTTCAGGTCTCTTCATCTGGAACATTTCTTGGCTGCTTTCTGACTGGACTATGATGTCCCTAGCGCCCATCAAGGTGAGGCCTTCCTCTCCCTCACTCAGATTTGTATATAGGTCAGAATGTTGCAAAATAGCATATGAAATTCCTTCCTACATGGTGCTACAGATGAGCAATGGTTTTGTTTAATAGTCTTCGTTTCATATATCCAGGCATAGTTATGATTGGAGATACTTTGTATATTTCGCTACAAGTACATATTTGCATGGAGCGCTCTCAATGAACTTGTCAAATTTATATAAAATGGAAAACATGCTATCCTATGTTGCTAATTAATAGTTTGATCAGTGATGGTGCCATCGGAGTATTTAGCTGCAAATAACAGCAACCTCCTGTTACTTGGAGACTCATGCTGGTAATCTGGCATGTGTTGTTTTGAAGTAATTGAGCCCTTTCATTTGACCGCACCAAACCTTTTGCCTCTTAAAAGTTATTTTTTCAAACGGCTCAAACAAGGATTGTAGTCATCGATATGTTCCTTTTTTGTAAGAAGCAATAAAAAGAAACCCAATCATGGCTATTATTATTACCAATGCTTTGATGATATGTTTTTTATCGCAACAATCGAAAATGGATAGACATAGATAAACTTGCTACACTTTTTGTGCAGGTCACAATTGGTCGAAGAAATGTGCCCAAGGGGAGGGTGTGGAACCCTATGGAGCAGAGCAAATGAACTAAGGTTAGTAGCATTGTAAACTACACTCAGATTTTTTTCACGTCGGTTGGGGGTCACCCGCAAAATGTCCAGCTATGGTCGGCCAGGGATCACCCGCGGGAGGGAAACTACACTCAAATTTTGTGGGGTTAAAATTTATTATCAATTGTTTTTCTCTTTCACACATCATTTGGTGGGTTTTTTATCTGATTGGCAATCACAGTGTTTGGAAGACATCATGGTTGCACAGACCAAAATGTTGCCTGTAAGAGGGAGGTGAAATGATGACAGAAGGCTATGCACAACATGAAGCTTCTCTGCTGCATATATGAAAGATTGTTTTTTATGAAGATTGTTTTATTTTTAACTTTCCCCCGTCATGCTGAAATGGAACTTCTTTACATTTCAAATGAGAGATGCAATAATTGATTAAGGCTTTTAGAAAAGTATGTGAGCACCCTTCTTCTAACTATTCTGTATGCGGTGACAACATTTTCGGGATCTATTTTCTGTCTACTCACGTGCTTTGATTGATGTTTCCCATACCATTACTAAGAAGGCAAGGATGTATTTAGATTGGTAATATTTAGATTCTGAAACCAATATTTCATTATGGAATCCTTATTGATATACAAGTATTTTTGGAATAGTAGTTCACTCTGCCAAAATGTGAGAGTGAGCGATTGACTCGTTAACACGGACAAGTGATGCTTAAATAAGTCCATAGAAAAAACAAAAAATTAAAAAATAGCCATAGTGGTAGGGATCGAACCTAAGAGTGGGCGATTGACTATCTCACAGTAGTTCACTTGAACAAAATGTGAGTGAGCAACTGACTTGTTAACATCAAAAAGTAATGCTTGAATAAGTCAATAGGAAAAACGAATTTTTTTAAAAAAATGGACAAAGTGGTAGGGATCGAACCTATTCCCTCTGCAGTCAAAAGTTGCAAGATTTACCACTAAGCTATGCTTCAGTGTGCAGCTAAGTTTAAGTTACAAGGGCTCTTTTGGAAGCAAGGGGGAGCAAAACCCAGGGATAAAAAACCTCCCACTAAAAACCAATAGAAACTAGAATGATATCCCCATGGATTACCCACCTAAGGAAAAGTCGGGATGCCTGAGGGATTGGAGTTTTCAAATTAGGCATAAATATTTGTCCGTAAAAATGAACTCATAAAAGGTACAGATTTGTCATACTTTCCTTTTCCATTGTTTTTTTTTTCAAATTTGTCTTCCAAAGTAGATAATGAATCCGTTTCGGGCAATTCCTATAATGTTGTTCAGCAGTACTTGAATGTCTTGATTTTTTGAAATTCCTATAAATATACAAAAAAAATTCAAAATAAAATAAAATAAAAATGATATCAGAATGTATCTCGGCCTGTTAGCAGGAGAAAAAAAAAACATCAAAAAATTGGCGTGCAAAATGTGGTGCACAAGGATTTGAACCTGCAAGGTGCTGCTCCTAAACCAAGTTAGCTTACCACTCGAAGAATCCCTACTTGATGTCTATAGAGCGTTGTTACTTCTTTTCTCTCCACAGTCTGTATGAAGGGGTAAAAACATAAAAAATTATGTTCGAATTTCAAATTGTTCAAACAAAGTCGGGTGGAGAAATAACCAAAATAAAAGTTATAGATCTCGATGAGTTGTACAACTTTGGTGTTGCTGACTTTTCCATTTGAAATCATTTACTGCCCCAAAATTCTGTTTGAAGTTCTCGAATTTTGAAATTCAAATTTTTGAATTGTTCAAACGAACTCATATGGAGAAAGGACCTAAATCAAAGTTGTAGATCTCGATGGGGTCTACAATTTTGCAATTGAGTACATTTTCAATTGAAATTCTACATTTTTTGCTAGGAATAATTCATCCTTCTATTCCTAAATTAACATAAAATAATTGTAATACTTCTAAATTCTGTCAAAAAAAATTCTACAAATTTGCATGGTTTTGTTACATAATCGTTAGATAAAAAAACTCAAATGATTTTAACAAAGTGACAACACACATCGTTCATGATTTGATACATCTTCTCATATAGTTATATGGGAAGAGTATGAAGATGTATCCAATTGTGAACATCTGTACTACCACTTTGTTCGAAGTTCTCATATTTTAAAATTCAAAAGCTGTAGATCTCGATAAGTTGTACAACTTTGTTGTTGATGACTTGTTCAATTGAAATAATTTACTATTCCAAAATTGTTTTCAAAGTTTATTATACAAATTTAAAAAAAAACTTCAGACTATGTGTCTATGTTGGGCCTCAAAATGATGCTCAGATTCAGCACAAATCAAGTCCTCGTTCTCTCAGCCATTGGATCATGAAATGGATCGCTGCGATATACTAGACTTGGAATAAAACCTCTTGAAACCCCACCGTCTCCTCCTCTGCTCCTACACACATCAACGCCCCCTCCTGCGCCTCTTTCCCCCTTCTCCCCATCCTCGTTTCGAGCGCAGCAGCGGCTTCCTCGGTTATCTGTGAGATGTAGTGGTTATAAAAAAAGTCTATAAAAAAACAGGTTCACTTTCTATCATGTTAGACCTATTAATCCCCTCGAATGACATGTGAGAGTGACGGTTGACTAATTATCTTGTCAGGCCTTTCAATCCACTTAGATGAGACATGATAGTGATCGGTCCAACTAAACATGAGATATATTGCTTATAAAAAAGTCTATATTAGTTAACTGCGAGATGTAATACGCATTAAAAAAGTCCATAGGAAAAAAATACAGTAGAGAGGGTCGAACCCATGGGGCCCTGCCCTTTGCGGCTAAACTTGAAACATTTACCAACTGACCTATATAAGGCTGTTTGTTTGAGTGGAAGTTTTAGGATATTTATATTATATAGTTGCGTCTGCTCAGCGCCTGATTTATAGAATAGAATTTGAAATATTTTTTTATTTCCATGTGAGTAGTATAGAACTGCACTACACATAGGATTTTTGGAAAAAAAAAATGAAGCTCACATTCACGTGCATGAGAATAGGAGAACACCGGACAACTATCTAATTTTAGGCCGGCCCAATGTGCAAAGCAGCAGCACCGCATCTTGCCTGCTAGTGCCAGCTTTGCTCCTAGAGGAAGAGGCAATAGTCCCACCTTGCCAATGCAAATAAGAAGGCAGATGCCATACTCTTATATAAGAAGACAAAAGCTAGCATATATTTGTTGAACTGAGTACGAAATAGTCCCACCTCGACTGCACAAACAGAAAGACAAAGGCATGATGTTATGTATAACTACATATGCTTGCCCATCCACCTGCACTGGCACATTATCGATGCAGTTCTTGCAATACGGTATTCTCGTTGTTAATTTACCAGAGGAAGAAAAGGCAATGTTCAGGAAAAGCATTGCTGATGGGGAAAAGCATTGCTGATGGGTGATGAAGTGGTGTGCCATGGCGAGGACAAAAAATGGTGTGCCAATGTGCCATGGCGAGGACAACAATTAGACGGCTTTAGAGTATTCAGAGTTATCTTTCCTCTCCCAAACTAACGATAAAAATATGTACGTAACGAAAAAAATATGGTGTGATCACACACATAGTTCTGAAATTAAATATTGGAAGTGACAAGAAGGATAGGTATTATGCATTGTCTGCTGGTTTCTGCACTATTAGACAACCATTGTAAGTTTGGAATCCATTTTGTCAGGTTCCTCCTTGAGTGCACGGTCCATGGATGCACGCTCTTCTCGCAGCTTGATGTCCATTTCAGCACAATGAAGCATGACCACTCTATCCATTTCTTCACGCTCATGCTTCGTCCTCTGTTCCATCTCGTAAGGTGTGCAATACAAACTGTAAAGAAATGAGGGTGTTATAGTCCGAAACAAATAAAAGGCAAGAAAACTACATTGAACAAAAGGGATTATAAGTTTACTTGAGATTTGCTGGCCCACAACTGCACTCCACATAGTTACCAGCAGTCAGTGCATAGGTTCCATTTGCCACAAGCATTCCATAGTCCGAAGCGAGTTAGGAAATGCTGAGGCGCAAGCTAATGAAAGAAATAAATTGTTGTCATTAGAAAGGAAGTACTGATCAGCGGAGAGGACGACACAATTAGAAATTATCCTTCTCAACTATCATTATTGAACCAATCATTATTCAACCTGATGACACATGGACCAAGACGTGTGAGTGGTCGATTCACTTTTAAAACCGTGGTGGCTAGTAGGTATAGAATAGATATAGAATTTGAAGTTAGTTATCTTGAAAATGAATGCGTAAAAAGTGTAGGGACCGAATGTAATAATGTCTAGTTTTTTTTTTTTTTTTTGAAACAGCCCACTAGTCCTTGAAGGATGCCCAACCCACGATTGCCTTAGCTCATATACTGCTGGGTTTATAGGGATACCTCACATTGGACAGAGAAGGGGGATTCACACAAACTCAAAGATTACAGTTAAATGATGTGTCCCTCAACAGAGTTACAGCCATAATCATGGGTACATACCAGATCGGCAGAGAAGAAAAGAAAGATCGAGAACACAAAGAACATTCAGATAAGCGTACAAACTGAAAACACAAAGAACATGAGATGGTGAGGACAACAATAGTCGGTTCAGAGTATTCAGAATTATCTTAATTCATAAGTTGCCTTCCTCTCCATGACTAAAAGCATATAATTGGCGTCGATCATCGACCAAAATAAAAGCTGTGCCAAACTTTTGGCCTTTTGAAGCCATGTGTAGAGCTGTTTGTCCCTTCTTATCTGTTCTGAAACCAATCCCTGTATCCTTATTTAACAGTGTAGTGACCACCTCACATGGCCTATTCTTGCTGCTGAATGCAAAGTCTGGAGAGGATGGTGTTCCCCGTGTGCATTAGCGATGGCCAGATCCAATGGCACTCCCTGAAAATCATCTCTAAAAAAATCCAACATCGAGTGCCTGCTAAAAAAAGGTCCAACAAAAAAAAAAAAGATGGTGAATTCCTCACTCAACACTTATGCAATGCAGGTGAAGCAGAATTTACCACCTTACTGTTTTGGACTTTTGGTGGGTACAAGGAATGAGCAACAAGAATAAATAATCATTGAACATGTATAAAAAAAAATCATTGAACAAAGCACCAAAATTCAGAAGTTATTATTTCACCCATCAATCATAGGCAGAACAAAGCAGGAACAATTTGGTAATCCTAATGTGTATCACCAGTCAAACAAATTTAACAAAGTAAACATTGCTCCAATTCATTTCAGACATTAAGATCTATGGACTCCACATCTACTTGACATTCTAGCTTTTTTGTCAGAAGAATGCTCAATTCGCTTTATTGGAGGTGACCTTCATCAAGTTGAAGGCAAGTACCCTGCCTTGATTTTCAAGCAACAGCGATATCCTCAGAGAATAGAACGAGCAGTAGTAAATCTATCTATTAAACCATCACATATATTGGCTCCTGAGCGATATCCTGAAAAAAAAAAACATTGGACAAGAGTTGAGTCTTTGTTATACTACAATAATCAGTCAACTAAGATGAAGTTTATAACTTCCAACTATTTAACACTGATGGTGGCATCTAACAGAAGCTTAGTAAACCGATATTCAGAGATCCAAAGTTTAAAACAGTTCAGAAAGACTCATAATATCACCAGGACTGATAATGTTTCAGGCATCGATGATAAACAGAGGGGGGGATGTGCAGACCCAGAAACAGAGGCGAAGCGCCGCGAGGTGGAGCTGGAGGTGGTAGTCTTTTGCCTGCTGCGCCTAGTACTTGCTGCTGCTGCTCGGCGTTCGGCCGTGGCCTGCGAAATTTACGTCCTGGACAGCAATGGCGGCACACTCGTCCTGAGCCTCTACCAGCTCTTCCTTAGCCAGATGCAGCACGACGAGAGCAGCGCCCCACGGCGGCCAGGCCCGAGGAGGCGTCAGAGTGTGGATGGATGCTGGGTGATCGAATGGGACGTGCGGACGGCGGCGCGCGAACGTGGCGACGATGGAACCTAGAAAAAATTCTTTTTTAATTAAAAAGAAGATTTTCATCTAACTAGTTATTGAATCATACATCCCAACTATGCTCCTCAAAGCATTATTTTTACAATTATGGATTTACCGTTTTACTCTTGATTAAAAAAAATAACTACGAAAAAGGAATTGTCACTCTTTTATTTGAAGTCATAATCCTCTCAACTTTGAAGGCGTTGGGAGGTGTTACGGCGCATATGGGCCCATCGACCATAGACGCATCCAACGCCTCCCGATGCCTCTCTCATTGACGCCTCTAACACCTTCCCCTCATATGGGCCCATCAATCATCGACACAGCTAACGCTTTCTGACACCTCCCCAACCATAATAAAAAAAAAGTTCTATAACTAATAGAGACAAAAAATAAAGACTACAAGCCGTCTCGACCCCGCCCTCTTCTCAGTTGACGGCAGCCTTCCTCTTCGACCATTGCCTCCTCTCATGCTGTCCCCGGCCACGGAATACCTCACCACCGGCCGTCTTGACCCCGCCTTTCTCCTCGTCCTCACCCCCACACCGCCCGTCGCTCCGCCGTGGCGTGCTAGGGTTTAGGGTCTAGGGCTCCCCCGTCACCCCTCGCCACTGGATACCTCGCCACCGGCGTCTCGACCCCGCCCTCCTCCTCCTCTTCCTCGCCATCGCCACCGTGCGCTAGGGAAAACGGTGACTCACACAAATGCGCCTTATTAGGCGACTGCAGTCAAGTATTTCTGTATAAAAAACAAGATGATTTTTGTAATTTTTTCAACAAAGTGAGTAAAGTAGTAGGCTGCCGAGGCCCGTCTGGGGGAGCACGAACATATCCGGTTCTCTCGCCTGCATGCCTCCGTGCTCGTATTAAAAAAACATCCAAATGTGCTCAAAAAATTCCAAGAACAATATAAATGGATGGATGATGAAAAGTTCTATGTTCGTATAAAATTTGAGATGCAACAAAAAAAAATATACAAGGAGAATAAAAAAGTGGAATCAGCACTTTAGTGCCAAATCCGCAGCTTTTCATGTGCTGATTTCACTTTGCTGTATCTTCTTATATAGATTTCTGTTGCATCTCAAATTATATATGAACATAGAACTTTTTATAATCTATTCATTCATATTATAGTTGAATTTTTTTGACGATATTTGGATGGTTCTTTTTAAAATCGGAACACGAGAACTTGGCAAGGGGTTTGTAGTCGGGTGGAAGACTGGAAGGCATCGAACTATGGAAGGGAGGAAATCGTCACTGCTGACATCACCAGGCTCCCGCAGGTTCCTCTGCTTCCGAGCTGTCAGCTGTCCCATCTTCACAAACGTGCTCAAAAAATTCCAAGAACAATATAAATGGATGGATGATGAAAAGTTCTATGTTCGTATAAAATTTGAGATGCAACAAAAAAAAATATACAGGGAGAATAAAAAAGTGGAATCAGCACTTCAGTGCCAAATCCGCAGCTTTTCATGTGCTGATTTCACTTTGCTGTATCTTCTTATATAGATTTCTGTTGCATCTCAAATTATATATGAACATAGAACTTTTTATAATCTATTCATTCATATTATAGTTGAATTTTTTGACCATATTTGGATGGTTCTTTTTAAAATCGGAACACGAGAACTTGGCAAGGGGTTTGTAGTCGGGTGGGAGACTGGAAGGCATCGAACTATGGAAGGGAGGAAATCGTCACTGCTGACATCACCAGGCTCCCGCAGGTTCCTCTGCTTCCGAGCTGTCAGCTGTCCCATCTTCACCAACGGCTGCATCTCCCGCCGGGTGGCACAGCATGACAGCAGATCTTCCCGCCAGACAGGTGCACCTCCTCTATTCCCGATCCCCGTCCCATCCCGTCCCCGTCGAACCGTGGCGAAGCTGCTGCTCCGTGCCTTTTGTCCTTTCCACCCCAACGGCCCTACCCTCCCGGGCAATGCGACGCCTTCTGGCTCCCCTCTCCGAAAGCGACCATACCTCCCGCCTGCATCGCTCCTCGCCACGACCGAGGCCCCCCGCTCCTTGCGCGCGTAGGTACAACGACCTTCTCCCTCGCCCCTTGTGCCTTCGCCAATTGCCATCACGTCGAGAACGAAAAAAGAGCTTCTCGCGGCAAAGACGCCGTCCCCTCACGAGTCGCGCGCTGTGCCTGTAAGGGGTCACCACTCACCGGTCACGTACACCCGATGCGGACTGCGGTGACAGGGTAACCGACGAGATCACCGGACACCAGGGCGGACAAGCCCCCTGTCCGTTTCGCAGCGGTGAAACCTCTACGGAGCCCTCATAAATTTTTAAGTAAAATCCTATAACGTGAGGGTTGAGATTTAAGATCGAAGAGCATTCAGCCCCCTCAATATTTTCAGGGTCAGCCGCTGCCGGACACCTGTGCAGCGCCGACGCCCGGCAAAGCTTCGCGCCTTCGCGGGGAGTGCACGGTAGAGCCGTAGAGGCAGGGGCGAGCCTCTCGCCCTCCGCTCTCGCTCTTCCGTCCTCGTCGACGTCGTGCGTGGCGCCTCCCTTTCAGGTTGTCCCTTTCCGCATTTACGGCGCTCACGCTTCTCGCTCCAGTCCAGTCTCCGCCCCCTTCTTATCCCCCACGCAAAGACCGGTCGGGGCAAACGGAAGCGAAACAGGGCCCGTCTCTCCCTCCACTCCGCAGACTGCATCTCATCCTCTAGCTCAGTCTCACGATCCAGTAGTTCACTAGCGCTTGTCATCGCAAGTCCAACGGCATGGGTGAGGGTGAGGACGACCAGCGGAACCAGATGCTGGGCGTGGGCCGGGACCATGAGCCGGAGCGGGCGGAGCCGGAGCCGGAGGAGGGCAAGAAACCTGGGCCCGGCGAGGTGGAGGCCGGCGGCGACGAGACCGGCACCGGCACGGCGGCGGCGACCTGCGACTACTGCGGAACCGCGGCGGCGGCGGTCTACTGCCGCGCCGACTCCGCCAGGCTCTGCCTGCCGTGCGACCGCCTCGTGCACGGCGCCAACGGGGTCTGCTCCCGCCACGCCCGCGCTCCGCTCTGCGCCGACTGCCGCGCCGCCGGGGCCGTCTTCCGCCGCGCCTCGTCCTCCGCCTTCCTCTGCTCCAACTGCGACTTCGGGAGGCACCGTGATGGCGGTGACCCGCCGCTCCACGACCGCTGCGCCGTGCAGCCCTACTCCGGGTGCCCTCCGGCGGGGGACCTCGCGGCGCTCCTCGGGGTGCCCCTCTTGGACAAGCCGGCCGCTGAAGATGGTGCCTGGTGGAACATCTGGGAGGAGCCGCAGGTGCTGAGCTTGGAGGATCTGATCGTGCCCACCACCCCTTGCCATGGATTCGAACCTCTCTTAACGCCGTCCTCGCCCAAGGTAGTACCAATGCCTTCTTCCCATATATCACTGCCCCACTAAATTTTAGTCATGCCTACGTTATATTCTTCCCATATATCACTGCCCCACTAAATTTTAGTCATGTCTACGTTATACTCTGACGTGTCTGATCTAAATTCTCAACTGGTTATCCGATCCACAAGAACCGGAGCATCTCACCGGACGGGAAGATGAACGAGGAGATCCTTAGGCAGCTGGGGGAGCTCGCAGAGTCTGATGGCGGTGTGCAGGCATCAGCAGGTCGTGACGAGGCAGAGCAAGCTGGTGGAGATCAGTTCCCTTCCTGGGCGTCGCCACAGTATGCCACTGGACATGGCAATTTTGGAACAGAGAACAACCACGAGGTTGCAACCATGCCTACTCCTCTTTACGAGGTTTGATCTGCGGACTTGAATCTCTTCTATGACGGATTACCCCCGTTTTTTACAACCTAAAACTATGGATGTAGACATGTAGTAAGGATCTTTCACTGCATTTGTTCACCCATTGAGGAGGCATTGAGGGACAGCATCGTTCAGAAACTTATACCTAGACAAGTTAGTGTCTGAAGCATTTCCATTTGAATGGCAGAAACCATAGATGGCATATTCTACAACATATATATTTTTTTCTCAAAACGTGCTTTGCTTTTGCATTAAGTCATACCTATCTGATGAGGGATATATTCTGATCGAAACTGCCTCAGTCTCATGACTTCAGCATACATCTCACGGGAGTAAGGAAGTGAGCAGTGAGTACCCATGCTGTTCACAAACTATGGATGAAGTCAGTACTTATAGAAGTAATGAAAAATCTTGTTATTCGCAAAACATGTGGTTTCTTCTCACTGGATAAAAAATTCCAGTAAAATTTTTGCCACAGCATCAATCAAAATTCAAAAACTATGCCAAGGGAAGATAGTGTCTGAAGCATTTCCTATTGTATGGCAGAAACCATGCATATTCTTCATCATATGCTTAACACACTTTCCATTGAGTCATAGCTATCTTGAAGAGGGACATATTCTGAATCTGAGGTTCCTAGTGTCAACAGCTCGACACAACACTTTGGAATCAGAAAGAAGTCACTGTAGTTAAGAATCTTGCAAATTCCATTTGGATAACTGGAATAAGACCAGAATAACTTGCTTATGATATATTGATATGGTTCTATTGCTCCCTTTTTCTCTTTTCTGGCTATACCATCAAAAGATTCGATTAATAAACCTGAAACAATGATTTGATACTGCCATAGTTTCACACCTCGTTCAGGAAGTAGTACTGCTACATGCTGTGGTTGAACTTAGTCATGAAAAAGGAGAAAGTATGGGGTGTAAAATCAAAGAGCTCTGGAAAACATAAATGTACACTTCCTCTCAGTGCTCATACTTCTGTACACAGTGCTTACTTATTTGGACACCAATTAACAAGCTGTTTTTTATCTGGCTGGCAGAATGGCAGATGGAATAACTGTGATTTGGATGCCCTAAATGTTGCATGCAAGGTCGAGGTCGCATATGATCAGGTTCCAGTCAGCTCGGCTGAACCGTGCTTGTCATCATTTGCTCCATTGTCAGAAATCTGTCCCAGCATGAGCAATGGTAATAGTATGGAGGACAACCACCAGGCTAATCCTGGCATTGCCATGCCCATGCAAGGTCTACCCAAAAGGACTGGCTTTGATGTTGTGCCTTGCCCTGATCGTGACTCGGTCATTTCGCGCTATAAAGCAAAGAGGAAGACAAGAAGGTGAGATATGGATATGCCATGACATGATTCTTGTTTTCCCTGACAAGGAGCGGTAACTTCTAATGTACATAACTGTGCTGCAATGAAACTCCTGCAGATTTGACAGGCAGGTCCGGTACGAGTCGCGCAAAGTTCGTGCTGATGGCAGGCTCAGGATCAAGGGGCGTTTTGCAAAGGCAAACCAGACATGAACCTAAATTTGCAATATGCTAAGCATCTTCCAGCACGAAGAAGAAAATTGATTAGGGGCGATTCCGCGATTATAATGCATAAATGTGCCAGAATTTTGTTTGCCTTCAGTTCAATAGCTGATAACCATAGCTTCATATACAGTGGAATGATGTGTGTATATTGCTGTCATGTGACTAGTGGCTACACTACTTTGAGAGATCAAACACCTGTATATAGTCCTACACCTACATAGTATGTGATTTTGTCACGCTGGAGATAATAAGAGCACCGTTATGTTTGGTTTGGTGTAGTTATTGACTTATTATGCAATTTGATTTCCAATGCAAAAGCTTCTTTCATTGATGAGCAATGAACATCGTTGTAATGCAAGAATTGAGAAATGATGTTAACATGGGATGGTGGAAATGTGGAATCTGTTAAGACGAATAATTCATATTCTGTGGTGTGAATTTCTTTCAACAATTCAACAATCGTGGAATTATATTTTTCAGTGTTTACTGTTAAGAAACAGTGGGCGAAAACATATACTGTGTGCAGACAAGATTTCAGCTTCTTTGAACCAACAATGATTTTGAGACAAACAAAATTTCTCTTCCTCCAAATCAGAGAATCATCATACTATGGTACAATCGAATCGTAAGTTGTGTTTGCATCATGTGAAGTCAAAAAGCTCACCTTTCTGCCTGTTCGGCTGAGCTAGCTTGTTCGTTGCTGGTTTGTGAGTAAGTACTGCTGACTGATTTGGGTGAGAGGAAAAACTGTTCCTGACTGGAAACACTGTTCGTGTGAACAGTGCGCGTGTGAGAGGGCTGGCCAGCACCAGCCAGCCGCTCCAGCCGAACAGGCACAATTGTCGGCATAGAATTTGCAAGTTCCTTTCTCCCGGAAAGTGACAATGGAGAAGGCCTAGAAGATGGTCTGCTCGCCGAGCTCCTGTCCCGCCATCCCTTCCCTTATCACTCTTTGGAAGAACTGCTCGAGCGTGTCCTTGCCGTAGCTCGGCGTCTTCTCGTCGCTGTACTCTCCGGTCTCCGGGTCCAGCAGCAGCATGCTCTCTGAGGCATAGTACCTGCCAATCTTGCCGAACTCGGCGGCGTCCTCCAACCCCGGGAACAGCTTGGCCAGTCCATCGAGCACCCAGATGACGGCGTCCATGATCTGGATGGGCACCTTGATAAACTTGGGCTCGCGCCCGAGCAGCCGGAACAGCATCTCCCCCTGCTCCAGCGGCGTGAGCGCCTTCCCCGGCCCGCCGATGGGCAGCACCTTGTTGGCCTTGTCCTGGTCGTAGACGCAGTCGGCGATGAAGGCGGCGAGGTCCTCCTCGCTGATGGGCTTGCAGGCGCAGAGCTTGCCGTCCCCGAACATGACGTACGGCTGGCCGTTCTTGACGATGTCGACCTGGCCGCCGAGGCTCTTGAAGAACGCCGTGGGGCGCACGACGCTGTAGGTGAAGGCGGGGTCCCGCGCGGCCTCCGCGGCCAGCTCCTCCTCGAACTTGAGCTTGGCGCGCTGGAACTCGAGGAGCGGCTTCTGGACGCAGATGGCGGAGAGGAGCACGAAGTGGGTGGCACCCAGACCGCGCGCGGCCTGGAGCGTGTGCAGCGTGGCGCGGTAGTCGACGCGCCACGAGTCCTGCACGCCGCCGCCGCGGCTGGCGAGGCAGCAGACCGCGGCATGGACGGGGCCATGCGGGGCGAGGTCCGCGAGCAGCGCGACCGGGTCGGTGACGTCGGAGAAGACGACCTGGGCCGGGGCGAGGTCCGCGACGACGTCCTCGGGGGAGTTGCGGCCGCGGATGCCGCTCCGGGACCGCGCCACGGCGAGCACGCGGTGGCCCCGGCGGAGGAGCTCCCGGACGACGTAGCGGCCGATGTAGCCCGTGGCGCCCGTGACGAGGATCGTGGTCTCGGACGCCGGCAGCCCGCGGAAGGGCTGCGCCGCCGGAGCAGGCGCCGGCGGTGAGGCCGCGGAGGAGGCGAGAAGCGGGCCCCGGCAGCGGCGTCGGGTGGCGGTGCCGGGGAAGGAGAGGAACCGGGGAGCGGGGCGGGTGGACGACGGCGGCGTGGCTGTACTGGTGGTTGGGAGGCGGGAGGACAGGAGGAGGGCCGCCATGGCAGTGGAGGCGGCGGTGTTGGACGGAATGCGGGAGGCGGAGCGGCGGGCGACGTGGACGGGGAGGCGGGAGATTGGGGGAGTGTCAGAGTGCGAGGAGCGGGGCAGCGTTTGGGGGGGGGGGGGGGGGGGGGGGGGGGGGGGGAATCCGGTGGTGTGATCCTTGGTCTGGGACACGGCGGGCGAGCAGAGCAGAGCAGGGCAACGGATGGATCGCATCACAACAGTTGGGAGGGGTCATTTCACTTGCGATCTTTTTTCGAGCAGACAGGAGACGAGGGCGAACTTGGCAGCGTGATTTTGGGCTCAAACCTTTCTCAGCCCATGGGCCGGTTCGCAATCGAGACCCCGCCACAGAAAAACGTGGCCCGTCAGAGCCCAGCGTTCATAATAATCATAATAAAAGCGGAACGCAGTGACTATTCTGTCTCCGCACAAGAAACCCTAGCATCCGCCGCCGCCGTTGCCTACAACCCTTCGCCTGCTGGCTGTTGTTGCGGCTTATTTCGATCGTCGTCTCTGAATTAGGTCTTCTATATTCTTTTTCGCACCTCCAGGGCGCCGTTTCGTTCCTTGTCTTGTTTTCCTCCCCTGTCGATCCGTTTTCAACGAGGATAGATTTCTCTCGTTTTTTCCCCTGTCGATCCGTTTTCACGTTTCAGTGGAGCTGGATGGATTTCTCTTGGTTTGTTTCTAGAACCGCGTTTCTAGAACCGCAAAAGCTTTGCGTGATACTCAAATGCTTATTTTGCTCCCCGTCGTTTGTTAAACTACTAGGGCGGTTGCTGGATTGGTTTTCCGTGCGGGTTACTGATTTGAGTGTTTGGTTACCGGTGATGACAGCGTATGGCATGAGTCTCGATAACTATTTTGCGCTTCGGGTGATCTCTTGCCCGAGTTATCGCCGACGAAGATTAATGTGCCAAAATGCTAATCTGAGGCCAAATATGTACTGTAATTTTCTCTTTTTTTCTCCAAAAGATGAAGAGACTTCTAATTACCCCAAAAAACTGCTTGTCCCCAAACGGATTTTGTACTGACTGAATTCTCTTTCTTATAATCTATCTACTGTCAATCTTTACAACATCTGTCGATTAAGGGCGATCCACCTCAGAAAAGGTGGGTGTGTTTGAATCCTGGATTTGGAAGGGACGGGTTGCTTTTTCATGTTAGTGGCTTAGTGCTAGATGATGCTGCCGGCTCTAGCTCAGAAGTACACATTCCTCCCAAGACACAAGTGCTATACCGGTAAATCAAAGTGAACTTTTATTTAACAGGATAAGATACCATCTATAGTTTTTTATATACACATCGTGTGTTTTAGAGATTAGTCTATACTACATAGGTTTTAGAGATTAGTCTATACATAGATAGCAAGTTAGCAACAATACCGATGCCACATGGCCAAGAAGCAAGTCTGGTTAGGCCTATGGATGAAACATGAAAGGTGTTATTCTCACCAGTTTATGGATGAAAGAATGCTTCTAATGTTTCTACAACAGTCCACGGCATAGCGTCATTGATCGAATACACAATCTGATTCCAGTTCATTGCACACTCACGCAAAATTTGTAGCTGGCTTGTTAATGGCTCGACTTGGTGCAGCTTGTTTACTTTCTCTAATGAGTTGTGATAGCAATTTAGCTTGTTTAGTTGAATTGGGCCAACAATTTAGCTCGTTTAGTTCATGAGCTAGCTCGAGCAGGTTTGCAAGCCAAACGAAAAAACCAACAAGCACATAGCCTCGGATCTTCGTCTGTCCGTGAAGCACGTTGTGACTCTTCCCCCCTCATCTCTGACTCTTATTCCTATCTCCTTTTCTTAGTGACTCCCACGATCACAGGTGTCTATCCCCCTACGCCCAATGTGATGGTGCATCATCCGTAGGGAATTGTTCCTAAACAGCAGCTAGAACACATTAATGGTATACCTAACTCTCAGCTGGAACATATTCGCCCTGTTCGTTTTGGCTCGTTTGACTTATAAGCCGTATTTTTTCAATCAACGAATAGTATTTTTCTCTCACACCAAATCAGTCAACGGTATTTTCAGTTATTACTTATCAGTCAAACAAACCTAAACGAACATGACGATTGCTAGCATGTCTGACACTGCACCACACACCTGTCGCACCTTCGCCCTCCACCATAGAAGCCACCAAGCTCAAATTGACTTAGGAAACGGAGATAGCCAGGAAACAAAATACATCCTTAATGAGCAGGGAAGGCCAGCTCATCTTGGCTCATTTTCAGCTCGTTTAGCTCGCAAGTACGAAAATCAATAACTGAATAAGTTTTGGATCCCATCTATTGAACAAACGAATCAATGCATACACAAATACATATGTATGGGTAAAGGACAAAGAGCGCCAATTTTGTTCCGTATTTGTGCTATTGTGTACCTTGCACCGGTAAATGATGCGACCAGTGCAGTGTATGCTTGTTAGAGCAAGCCACACTCCGGGTGTTAGCCTGGCTCTAGAAAAAACACAGCAGTTGGGCGCTTTTCTGTAGCCCGGCTGGCTAGCGGTGGGTGAGTTCCGCCACCTGCCGATTCGGCGCTCACCTCCAGAAATACGCACAGTCCCGGAAGGCCGGGACCAGCGCGGGCGTCGGCGGGAGCTCGGGATTCACGGCGGGCGCCTCGACCTTGACGGCGGCCCCGTTGGAGTCCGCGGTGGGAGCCAGCTCCGCCTCGTCCCGCTACTCGACGGGCGGCGCCTCCCCGGCTGCGTTGGTGCAGAAGGCCAAATGGAAGGAGAGCTCGGTCCGGCGAACTCAAGCGGGTGGGTGTGGCCTGTGAGGTCATCCGCCCCGGGCGCGAAGCACCTCGGTGCCAGAGGGGGAGGTGGAGGTGGTGCAACGGAGATGGCCGTCGTACGGGGTCCGATTTGGCGTCCTCAGCCATGGCGCCACCGCAAGAATCTTCCTCGTTGTGCCCGCCGTGGTCTACTCTGCTGTGTTGTGCCCACCGTGGTAAGCTCTGCAGCGCCACGCGGGAGCCGGCCAGGACCAGGACAACGACGAGCAGGAGGAGGAGGTGGGGAACGGAGACGGAGACTAGCCTCGCCGCCATCGCTGCTTGCTGGGAGGGTGCGTGTGCTGCTACTGCTAGTGTGTGTTGCCGCTTTCCCTGCAAGCTTTGGTGGGCTTTTTAGCCATGTTGAGATGCTGAAATTTTGGGGAGAGGATTATCTTTCATTTATTAATGATGATGGGCTAATCGGAGATTGCTGGGCGGCGGCAGTGAATGCTTTGCGTGTCCTAGACTCCTGTTCGCCGGAGCCCGGAGGAGGAGGCTGGGTTCGTCGGAGGGAATATCGACCTCTCCTTCCTCTGCTGTGCCGCCGTGGTCAGCTGTTGGCCGCCGTGCTCGTCTTGCTCTGCTGTGCCACCGTCACCGTTCTCTGCTGTTGCCATGTGCTGCTGCCTGTTGCTCGCCGCTGTCGTGTGCTGCTGCTCGCCAACGATGCCTGTGACTACATCAAAATATAGTACAGACAATCAACAAATAGGAGTTGGCTTGGCAGGACATGTTATGGTCGCACAGGCTAGGATTTTAGCTAGGCTAAAAATTGGCCAGGACAAACACACCCTAAGTTGACATGTCGAATCGAGCCAGCTCAAGCCAGAACAAACCGAGCTGAGCTAGATATCCACTCCTAGACTCCTGTTCGAACATGTAAAAAACTTATCTACACTAGTGGGTTGCAAAGAGTTGCTACAACAAGCATTTGGTTGGTAGGCATCTGCAAGTTGTAGCTACGTAGCATTGTTGCTCGAAGGGTACTTTCAAATTTCAGTGGTGACTTACGAGTTAGCTTTAAGTATATTGTTTTTATATTTTAATAGAAGAGAGAGAGAGAAACCATCTATTGATCAAGAGCTAGTCTTATACGTATTTTAAGATCATACGAAGTTATGTGGCGTCATTCATATTATGAGTTGTGCGCTAAAAGTTAGTGTTATTAAAAAAAATATATTAGAGCTAGTGACTATCACCTACTGTTGAGGCTACTGTTGAGGCCTTGAGGGTGTCCTAGAAGGATCGAGCATTAACTTTGCATGCAAAAAGAGCATACTAATCATCCACCCTGTTGGCTGGTTGGTGCTGGTGCTGGTTTGAGCTGGCTGGTGCTGATTTTTTATGAGAGAAAAATATTATTGGCTGGTTGAATAAGTCTGGCTGAAACCAACAAGCGAATAGGATGATCATATCATATAAGATCTTCTGATTTTGAGCCAATGAGTGCTCTCTGATTTAGGTTGCTCCCGTGCCTATGCATCCTCCGATTTTGCTCTTTGTCTAGGTTTCTCTTTCTCATCCTTAGGCTTGAGATATTTTTACTCAAAGACTTTCACAAGAATAGCCCGCTGCACTTTTCTGGTGATAAGGAGCCTAACTAGATGCAATTTCTGATGTTCAGTAGCAGAGTCATAGTAGCCTCCACATGCATTGATCTCCATGCCCTCAAGCTATCTGATGGAAAGGCACTATGTAAGTAACATTGCCTTTCATATCCAATTTTCTAAATGCCACATAAATTGTGCTGCTTGAAGTATGCTGAATTGTTTGGAGTAGTAACCTTCACTGGCCAAAAAAATTGTGATTGTTTTTTGGCCCATTCGCTTCTGAGTCACAAATCCTTCTCCCTTAACCACAGATTTGTATCGCATAGATGGGACATAGCCTGGTAGCCGCTTACTGTATATTATCCATACTAGCTTCGCTTCACCGGATTAGGTAGTGGTTGTTGTTGTTTGTCAATGCATACTTACATGATTTCTTCAAACAATTGTTTCTGCTTCAGTGTAAACACCCTAACCGATTTTGTTACATTGCTGACAGTATCAATGGATGATTGTCATCTCAGCTAAAAAAGTTAACTGTGCGGTACATTTACAGTTGCATTCTCCTTTGCCTCCAAAACATTTTTGGACCGTCTTCCTCTTCCCTTGAATTCATATAGTGCAATGGTTTTCTCCAGCTTTATAATTGACCTATAAAAGAAGATCAATTCTTTTTAGATACCCAAACTTTCTTGGATCCTTGAATGTTAGTTACCTAGTCTTTGGTACCTAAATGGTCTTCTTCTTTAGGCCCACAATTGATGTACCAATGAACTTAGCCTTCACATCATTGGCACCCTTAACAAGCATGTAACAAGAAACAAATTTAATTGATGATACACTAGGTTGCTTGTTCTTGTTAGTCTTGCAATATTGCTTTATAAGCCCAACTTGCTTGCATCTATTGCAAAACGGACCATTACCTTTCATAAAGCTAGCTTTGAGAGTGACAAAGGTCGTCTTGTCTTTCTAGGGTGTATAGCCCAATCCATCTCTATTAAGAGAAAACCTTTGGCTACCCAAGTATTTTAGCAAGCGGGCATCTCCACCATAGGCATTACCTATGGCACGAGTGAGCTCATCCACCTCCTTCTTGAGGGTCTCATTTTCCACCATTAATGAAGCATCACAAGTGATACCATCACTCAAAGGTAAAGTGGAAGTAGTAGTGCTACAAGAAGGGTTAGTGGGAGCAACAACAATAAGCTTATAAAAGGATTCATCAATAATATCACATGTTAGTCCTACATCACATGACACAATCACTTGCTCCTTCTTGGCTTCTTCCTCCTTGACTTGCTTGAGGAGAGAGGAGTGAGCCTTTTTAAGCTTAGAGTGAGATTTGCCAAGCATTTTATGGTCTTCCCTTAGACTCTTATGAGAGGCATTTAGCTCATCAAAGGATTGCTCAAGAGATTTGATCTTCTTGTGTAATTCTTTGCACTCCTTTTTCTTCATCTCAAAGTAAGTGTGCATTTGCTCACACATGTCCATGAGCTCCTCCTTGGTGTACTCCTAATAATCTCTTCTACAATCATCACTTTCACAATCATCATCACTCACATCATATTTTACCTTGTTAGGCTTTGCCATAAGACATGTCGATGGAGTGTCGAAGATGGAAGGCTTGTTGATGGCGATGCTTGCTAGTGCTTTCTTGATAGATTTCTTCCCATCATCACTAAAGCCATCACTATCCGAAGATCCATCACTATCTCAAGTGACCACATAACCTCCACCCTTCTTCTTTTGGAAGGTCAACTTCCTCTCCTTCTTCTTTTCTTTCTTGTCCTTCTTGTGCTTCTTCTTCTCATCCTCATCATTGCCACTATTGTAGGGACAATCTGCTACAACGTGATCAAGGCTCTTGCAATTGTAGCATCTCCTCACATATTCTTTGCTCTTGTTGTTGTCTCTTCTCTTTTTTGCACCATAGCCCTTCTTCTTCATGAATCTTCCAAACTTACGCACAAAGAGAGCTATGGCTTCATCATCAATGTCACTAGCATTTTCATCATCACTTGATTCTTTTTTCTTGGACTTGTCCTTGTTCTTGGATAATGAGCTAGCCTTGAATGCCACACTCTTCTTACTCTTGTCTTCATCTTTCTTCTTGTCATCCTTGTCAACCCCCTCCCTTTCTACATGGTATGTCTCTTATGTCATGATATCGCCTAGTACTTAGTTAGGGGTGAGTTGCTTCAATCCTCCTCTAATGGTGATCAACCTCAATGTCTCAAATCTAGGAGGTAAGCACATCAAGAACCGATGAGAGACATCATCATCATTGATCTTCTCTCTCAAAGCCTTCAAGTCATTGACAAATAATTGCAATCTATGGAACATCTTCGGAATGCTGTCATCATCCTTCATCTTGAAGCTTGTTAACTTGTCCTTGAGGATGTATAGCTTAGCACTCTTCACTACCGGTGTGCCCTCATAGGTCTCCACCAATCTCTTCCACACTTCACTAGCTTCTCACAATCCTTGATTTGCTCAAACACCTTGGAATCAATGGCATTGTAAATGGTGTTGAGAGCCATTGTATTGCATTGCTTGTTGGCCTTATCGGTGTTGGTGAGATTGTCCGGATCAAGAATCACATAGTCACTCTCGGTCATATCCCACACTTGGTCATTGATTGAACCAAGATATATCTCCATTTTTCTCTTTCAATAATCATAACATGTGCCATCAAACAATGATGGTTTTGCCCCCCACATGGTTGAACACAACTTGAGCCATAATTTGACACCGAGGTTGTTAAGCCTTCAATCAAACGGCGACCACGGTTCTGATACTACTTGAAAGGTCCTAAATTGCTACAGGAGGGTGAATAGCCTATAAAAAATTCTACAAATACACTAAAGCAAGAGGTTAGTGCACTAAATGATGAAATGCAATTTTGCTCTAGCTCTGCAAGGATTGTAAGCCACCTATTCAATAATTATAGTTGCTATGATCACTAGGCACAAACAATGGCTATGTCACTACTCACTAAGAGCTCTCAATAAGTCTACACTAAAGAGCTCCACTAGGTAATACTAAACTAGCAAGCAAGACAAGCTCTCAAAACTAATTACACTAAAGAGCTTGACAACTAGTTTGCAAGAAATCTAAAAAAGTGAGTATGATGATTATACCGCCGCATCGAGGAATGAACCAATCACAAGACGAATACCAATTCAATCACCGGGAGAATACTAAAGGGCAAGAGACAACTAATTTTTCTCTCGAGGTTCACGTGCTTGCCGGCACACTAGTTTCCATTGTGTCGACCAACATTTGATGGTTCGGTGGCTAATAGGTATCACACACCTAGCCCACCACAAGAGGCGTCGCAAGAACCTACCCACAAGTGAGGTAACTTAATGACACGAGCAATTTAATATAGCTACCTTACGGCTCTTCGCCGGGGAAGGTGCAAGACCCCTCATAATCACCGGAGCCAGCCACGAACAATCACCAACACGTGCCAAAACTCCTTCGCTGTTTCAAGCCGTCTAGGTGGTGGCAACCACCAAGAGAAATAAGAAATCCGCAGCCACAACGATCCACAAGTGCCACTAGATGCAATCACTTAAGCAAATGCACTAGGAATCACTCCAAATCTCACTATGATGATGAATCAATGATGGATATAAGTGAGAGGTGTTTGTTTAGGCTCACAAGGATGTCAAGTATGTCAAAGTGCCAAGAACTTGAGCCCCAAGCCGATACCTTTCTATTTATAAAGCCCCAACACTCAAAGAGTCGTTGGGTACTCTCGAGCTGACCGGACGCACTGATCGGACGTAGCCCATCGTCCGATCGGCCATCATCCGATCGCTCCGATGGCCGCCATGTGTCCCCGTTTAAACCTCAGCCATCAGATGCCAACGATCACTTAACGTTCAATGCGCAGTCAAACAACCGACCGGACGCGCTGCTCCAACGCACCTGACGCAGAGCCACGTCGCGTTAGTTCGATTCCAATAAGAGTCCAGAGATGTTTTTCGTCGACCGGACGCGTTAGGTCATGAGTGACCGGACGCGCTCGGGAGTCTGGTCAGCGCCCGGATCTCTACCTGCAAGAACCCTGTCAACGTCAGTGTACGTTAGCCGCGACCTGACGCAGCCACTGTGCGTCCGGCTGCACGCTGACCCCTACGTCTGCTTGCCTGAAGAAGTGACCTAACGCACTGATGGCAGCGTCCGATCACTCCTCGCCCTTCTCGGCCGCAGCGCCCCACTTCGCTATAATTGACCGGACGCGCTGGGGTGAGTCCAATCACCCCGTGGCCAGCGTCTGACCGTGGACTATCTCCTCATTTTCTTTTTCAAAGTCCGCAACCTCTTAGCCCTTACTTCCAACTTGCTAACCACAAAGTGTAGAACTTGTGTGCACGTGTGTTAGCATTTTTTAAAGTATTTTACAAGGGTTAAAGTTAGAACACTAGGTTCCTAAATGCATATGCAAGAATCATGTTATCTAGTGGCACTCGATAAACTGTTTAGCCAACGATCTCACATCTTTATAGTACGACTATCGATCCTAAATCACTCACACCCTTTATGGTGTCTTGAGTGCAAAACAAAAACCTATATTATACCTTTGCTTTGATCTTCTTGGTTTTTGTTTTTGTTTTTCTCTTTCTTTTTTTTCCAAGTTTAAGCTTGATCATTTTCATTTCATGTCCACCTTCATCACCATGGACCTCTTACTTGCTTCACCACTTGGATTGAACCACCTTATGTAATTCTTACACTTAGATCAAATGTTAGTCCTAGGTTTTATCAATTATTCAAACTAAACTAGGGCTTTCAAATTGCCGCGGGGCTCTCGCTAGTTTGACATGTTCTTGAATCTTGACAAGCTAGCTTTCAATTTTTTTTTTGAACTTTTATCATGTTGATATACACCGGCCAGCAACCATAAACTTGGGCTTTCCCAACGCTACAGGGTGGCATGCTGTTCCCACTGGATCGGGCCTCCGTGTCAGAATGAAGTAGTATGTGCTTACAATGTGTAAGAGCAAGTGCAAGGCGTATATCACGGTTAGCCTCGGTAAAAAGCTAACCTACACATAGGAATAGTGACTGAAGACATCACACCCCATCTTAGGCTATGCTGACATAGAGCGCGCTCTCTCTCCGGATACTTTTTACAGTCGTGCTTATCAGTCATGATACAGTGTTTTTCTTTCACAATAAAATAGTATTTGTCGACTTATAAACCACAGAAACGATCAAGCGAACAAGGTGTTAGCTTTATCAGATGAAAAGCAAATGTTGGGCGCATCGCGTTCTCTGATGGTTACTTCTGTATTTTGTCAGGTGAGATATATGTGACTTTTGCAGGTTACTGGCGGGCTTGTGAGGTCAGCATTTTCTTACGTATTTTTTCTCGTCCAATCCTACATGGCCTGACGAAGCCGAGCGATGGGGTGGCTTAAGGGCTTGCCCAACGCTACACCGTACCTGTGTGCCTGAGGTTCCACATCCACATGCGGTGTCCACGTCCATTCTCATGGTGGTTCCGCAGTGTGTCAATATTGCTTGTAGAAGATACAATTGCTTCGCTTGACAAAAGAGAGAAGCTGCTATCCAAGCGCTCGTTGAAAGCCGAAAGCTGCAGCTCTGTGATGCGTTGGAAGCTAAAAGTGAGACACAACTTTAAACCACCATCCTTGTTGGTTTGCGTTGGCTCTGCCCTAATAGGCTTCTACATAAGTAATCATAGCTTTATCCGACACAAAGGTAAAGCATGTATGGAGGGTGCATTGAGGTGACGAGACATCCAACATGTAGCGGAGAGAGAAATACAAGATAAGTGTTTCTCGCAGAAAGTATGATAGGTTCAAGGAGAACGAAAAAGACAAATGTCCCTTGTGTTGAGAAAATATTAGCTTCAATACTAGTTTTCATACATAGAACACAACTTCTTTGAGGGCTATTGATGCTGTATGGCTACGTTGCTGCTGCCAATTTAGTGGAATTATTAAAAGATAAAACTTAGTTGATGTCTACGAGTTAATTATTTGAATTCATTCTTTTAGATTTATGGCTCTCTAAGTGTGCATGCATTACGTCTCCTCTTGGAGCTAGGGCGAAATTCGTATGTTTACTCTTGTTTTCTCACACTGTAGGTTACAGTTTCTTATAAGTTTGATTTTAATTTGATTGTGCAACTTATTGTTTCATTCTTCTCCTCATCTCCTGTTCTCTATGCAACATAAAGCTTTCTCTTGTCTCCGAAAGGACCGAATGGCCTAAAAGAAATGTAACTTGGCCTATAAAACCCTCTTTACACCTTAACTCAAGTTTCTACAAAAACAAACTAAGTCTATTATGAGCTTCACACGTTACCTTTCATTTTTTTTTTCTTTTTGACAATCACGTTACCTTTCATTTGGATGCACTGCAACTGCACATGATGATCGGTTGCTGACCCTGAAGAAAGTGGAACTTTCTTGTAGTCCTCACGCAATGGATCGGAGGCGAAATGACCACAGGCACGGGGGTCAGGCTGGAAGAACAAAAGCAAGTGAAGGGACCGGAAGGCACGGGGCGCAGCCAAACTGTTCGCTCCATCTCCTCTGTCCCGGGCCTCTTCCGCTCTTTCTCGTGCGCCGCAGAGCAAAAGGGCAAAGCTCCACGCCTTTCGCTAACTAACAACTCCTACTCTTCTAGCGTCTGTTTGGTTGCCTTCTCATTTTTGCCCAAGTAAACCAAAACTGGCTTGGTAAAATTAAAATTTGTCAAAGTTAAGACAAAAAAACATAGTTGTACATTTGGTTGAGTGCCATAAAAATAATATAAAGTACCTTTTCTCTCTTACGCAATTTAATAAGTTTCTAAAGATTTGCTAAAACTTTGACCATAAACATCAGTGCACCAATCCTTTTGTAATAAACTAACTGATGGCTAAAAATTTTAGCTTACCATGATTTTGGATGGACAAGAATTAGAAGTCAACTAAGCAGATCCTAAGTACTAGCCAGCAAATTAAAGTCGTGCCTAGTTTTTTTTTTCTAGATTAGGTTGTGCTAAGTTCAGCTAGTTGCAGCGCGCTACTGACCTACTGTAGTTCTTGCTAGTGCAAAACAACACCTGCACAGCTAAACCGAGCCCGCTGTGAAAGAACATAACACATGGCTCGACGCACACTAAAGGCAAAGCCTCTATTTAATATGAGTTCAAATGGCTTCAATTTCCTGCTACAGAATACGTGAAAGAATACGTGAAAGAGATGGAACCAAATAAATAATGGCTTCAATTTACAGAGTACGTGAAAGAAATGGAACTAGTAATAAACAAATAAATAAAATAATGAATTCACCATCTTCTAGCAGCCTGTTTGGCTAGGGCTGAAACGATCGTATACGATCGTGGATTATTACTGCTGGCTGGTTTGGTGTGAGAGAAAAATATTGTTGTGACTGAAAATTTACGATCGCTTACGACCAAGCGAACAGGCCGCTAAAGAGAGATAAAAGCAGCTCCTTTCTAGTTGCTACAACACACACAGAAGCTAAAATTAAAGTTGAATGGAGCTCCACCAAACAGGACATAATGTAACCGTCTTTCATTTAAATTGATTCAATCTCCTTTTAATTTTATAGAGAATTAATTATGTACTGCACTAGCATTTATTATTTAGAATTCATACGATTTAAGGTCAGATCAAGTTTAATTAAATGTAACAAAAACAATTAATTTACTATTATTGGTATGAGAACAACGTATTATATGGTATGAGCACCGTAGAACGTATTATATATTCGTTGCAGTGTATAGATATATATTTTCTATAGTATGGATATAACATTAGTAGGACCCATTCGGTCTGGCCGTCCAAGAGAGAGGAGGAAAGATTGATCCATCCATCGATGGAAGCTACGCGTGCAGGTGCAGGTCGGCGTCTACTCTCCAAAAACGAAGACCAAACCTCACACGCCTCTCTCACCCATCTCAATCCATTCCATGCCCTGCGCCTGCGGCATCGTATATATATGCTGAACGATGAATATTGATGATAAGGTTGAACTGAAGGCCAGGTATATGTGTTCCTTTGTTCTGTTCTGCTGTCGTCTGACGCAGCGATAGACCACCACCGGATGAGTGAGAGATACTCCTACACGGATCGCCATACCTGCTACTGGGCTGGACCGGCCGGAGAGGTCAATTCCAGACATCCACATCGTCTCATCTCATTTACGCAGTACGTGTGTCACTCTAACGCTGACTCATCCGTCCACAGCTGCATGAAGTCATTTCGTTCAACGGCGGTTGCTAGCAAAAACAGTGGTACTACTTCTCTTATTCAGGGTAGCTGTCATCAGTCTAATATATATACAACGTCGGTTTTCATAAATTTCTTAATGGTCGGCTGGGGCCGGTAACTGTGGGGTCCTTGTTTACTTACGCGGAGCAAGGCGGGTGGCCCGACGGTTGTGCGCGTGTTGTGCTGTCCGCTACTACTACTAGCGCATGCAGGAGTACTGCCAAAGCTGTAGTAATTAACCGATGATGCCGATGGGTTCGAGAGCGAGTCCGAGACCGGGACTTAGCATGCTCGCGTTGCGTCCCATTAATTCCGATCATCAGCTTATCAAAAAAATAAAGATATTCCGATCATCAGACAGCATGATCCTCCCTCCTCCCATCGCTTTCATCCGGATCCATCGACGCCGACTCCTTTCTCTCCACCCTTGATTTCTCTCGGGGTCTTCCCGGGCCCTGCTGCCTCGCCGTCCATCCAAAATCCAAAAATGGCTGATCTTATCTTGTTACTGCCCCGCCCGATCCTTTGGTTTCAGTTCACTTTGAGCAGGTCACCACCGTATAGGCCATCGGTCTGTTCGCTGGTTGATTTCTGAACTGATTTGGACTGATTGATGCTGATTTGTTGTGAGAGAAAAATACTATTAGCTAATTGATTTGGACCGGTTAAAACCAAGCGAACAGGTTGGATGATGTCAAGCTAACTCAATCCACCGCTACCTGGATGCCGGCCATGGGTTGGGGGTTAGGCCTCGTTTAGATGCCAAAAAATTTGGCAAAATGCACTGTAGCGGTTTTCGTTGTTATTTGGCAATTAGTGTCCAATCATAGTCTAATTAGGCTTAAAAGATTCGTCTCGTGGATTTCGTCTAAACTGTGTAATTAGTTTTATTTTTTATTTATATTTAATGCTTTATGTATGCGTCTAAAGATTCGATGTGACAGAGAATCTTAAAAAATTTGGCAAAATTTTGGAAACTAAACTGGCCCTAGTACTCCTACCTGTCCTATCCAGATGAACCACGTGGCCGATATCCATGCACATGCTACTCACCACGCTGTCAGGACTCAGGACCATGTATGTACTATGTTAGATTTTTACATTAGAGACGCGGCTAGACAATCATTAGTGACGCGAAAAAACTAAGTCACTTATATTACATCTCTGATGTGAAGCCAAAAGTGTTTTTCTATCTCCCTCTAATTTATTCATACTTCGATGAAACTTTATTATTGTTGCTAGGAAAGAGGCATCTTTTCAAATAGAGACAATACGAACACACAGGAATACACACCTTATATCTTTGAACGTCTTAAAGAAACTAGTTTAGTAAATCTCCATATTGGCAAAGCAATCACAAGTGTCTACGTCCTCCATCATGTAATATAGTGCATTCAGTTATTTAAAATTTGTTTTGAAATGTTAAAGGTTTCAGATAACAAAAAAATAATGTTCACTAAATAGAAATGTTTAATTCAATACTTGCCATGTTTGTGTATAAGAGAATTGAGAGTCTACCGTTTTAATCATGGGGAATAGAATTGGATTTCCATAAATTAGAAAATTAAGTGAGAGATACATGCGTGTGTACCTCATTATTGACCGATAGGTGCAGTGGGATAGTTGTTTTTCTTTAGATGTACGTGAAGGTGTGATACTTGGACTATGCATGGTTCGCCATCAAAATTGTAAGTTGCTATATACATGGCTGCACTCAATTGGTAAGGGTGTGCATTTAGCAAATGAGATGAATTTTATATAATAGGAGGTGTTATCAAATAATGCAAGGATAACAAAAAGGCCTAATTGTTGTTGTATATATATACTAGCTAGAATAAAGCCATATTTGGACCTCATTGTAGTCGTGTAGATAGTGAAATAGAGTATGGATCTCATTAATATAATATAATGATTATTGCCATTGTATAGAGAAAATCTCCATCGTAAAGGGCTGCATAGATAGTTGAACTCTAAAACTTCATTATAGAATCCAATGTTTGGATCTCATTACCATTTTTCTATCTTATTTTTATTTTTCTTATAGAGATCCAAAAAGGGCTAAATAATAGTGTTACGGGGGCAATTAAGGGGTGGCATTGGCAAGTTATTACACAGTAGATTTATATGTATCTGTTACTACCTTTGTTTTTTATTTACATATTATACTAGATTTAAGTCAAATATTTATATCTTTCACAATAAGTTTTTTTTAAAAAAATTATATAGGTTTATGACAAATTTATATTTTTATATTCACTATAAAATATACTTCCATAATATATACTTTAAAATTGTTGTAAAACAATAAGGATTTGTTAAATGGATGGTCAAATATAATAATATTTGACTTAAGACATATCTAATATGACATGTAAAAAAAGAAATGGAGGGAGTAGCTGCGAAAATGAAATCCTCGTAATGATATAAATTATTCATGTGCATCGTAGGTGGTAGCATTAATGAATGATTATTAATAATTAATATGGAAGCAAATCCCGTTTCCAAACGGGTGGATTGTGGTGGTGAATTGCTTGGATGATATGGCTGACTTTGATGCGGCAGCGTGGATGTACGTACGTACACTTGGACGGGTGGGATCGCCCGGGTTGGCGTGGCAGCGCGCATCGAATCGGGGGAAAATCGCGGGCGACGGGGAGAAAAATCTGCGCGGCTTGGCGGACTCCCGAATCCTCGCGCGCGGCCGGCGCCCGGCCCTCGGCCCAGGCCCTCAAGGTCCGGGCGAGCGGCTATATATGAGATGGAGACGAGCCGGGGCGGTTTGCCAAGCAAAAACACGGCAGTTCTAGTCGATCTCGATCGCAGGCGCAGCGCAGGCAGTGCACACACAACTCGTTCTCTCCTCTCTCTCTCTCTCTCTCTCTCTCTCTCTCTCTTGCATCCTCGACGGGCGATCCGAAGGGGGGACGATGGTGTCCGCTGTGCTCCGGACCATCCTGGTGACGGGCGGCGCCGGGTACATCGGCAGCCACACGGTGCTGCAGCTGCTGCAGCAGGGCTTCCGCGTCGTCGTCGTCGACAACCTCGACAACGCATCCGAGGTCTCCCTCGTCCGCGTCGCCGAGCTCGCCGGCCACAACGGCGCCAACCTCGTCTTCCACAAGGTGCGCACACTCTACGCGTGATTGATTGCTTCCTAACCTGCCGGAGTGCCAGTTTCGCTTGTTTAATTTCTTCCTACTGAGATTTTAGTTAGCCTTTTTTCTCTCTCTCCTGACTTGCTGAAGTTCCATTGTTGGGATCGTCGCCTCGATAGAAATTTTGGGGTTTGATTCTGATGATGGAATTTTATATTATTTGTTTAATCATTTTTCTTTTCCACAAACTAGTAACGGAAATTCCTCAGTCGTACTTAACTTGTTTTTTTTTGTTTCGTTTCCATTCATTGTTTTATTTCCTACTAAAATCCAAACGAATCAATGGACAAAAAGGGGCAGGTATTGATTTGTGGGGAGGTTTCTTTCCTGCTTGACATGGCCCATGCTCTCCCACGGCGGTTAAGGACCATTTCCTTCTACGTCTAGTCTATAAAGTTAGAACTACTATAGTTGTAGTAGTACCCATCTAGCTCTAGCTGTCCATGGTCATACACCAGTACACCACCCATCATCCTGTCCACGTATCAGCAAGGCGAGTCTTCAGAGGGGCATTCCATTCCCATACCCTGGAACTGGAAAACATGGTTGCTTCACCGCGTCGACGCCGTTTCCTTTGGTTCCCGTGGCAATCTGGACGGCAAAGACCATTTTTGGCGGCTCATATAAGCCAGCTTATCGGCATACAGTATTTTTTTTCTTTTTTTAATAAATAACCGTATAAATCAGCGTAAGCGGCTTTCTTCTTCGTATCTCTTTTCCTTCGATTCCTTTCTTCTACACTCAACAAATGATGATAAACAAGACAGAACGCGTCGTCGAGCCGGCCTCGCCTCCTTCTGCTCTGCTTCTGTGCCTGTGCGGAGATCCGTTGGTCGGGTCAACCATTAGCCTACTTCCACTCCCACGGCCCGTGCGCGCAGCCAAACCTGAATTGAACCTGACCTGCCTAACTCCAATCATCCATTTCCGTTCCGTTCCATTGTTGAATGGTGCGTGATTAGCGCCGAATTATATTGACCCCAAATTTAATACACATCCCATCTCGCCTATTCTGCACCTGCATATTCATTCGTCAGATCGAAAGAGCACTGTACTATCAGCCTGTATCTGGCTTATAAGTCAGCCAACAGTGTTTTTCTCCTACACCAAACCAGCCGGCAGTACTTTCAGCCATGGCTTATAAACCAATACAGCCGAAACGAATAGACTGATATATGTACTACCTCCGTCCGGAAAAGAATACAATTATAGGTTGCGTGCCACGAAACGTTTGATTAAGTTTTATAAATAATATTCACATTTATGGCATTAAATTAAATTAATTTATTATGAAAATTCATTTCGTAATTAATCTAATTGTATTTATTTAATATCATAAATATAGATACTTTTTTACTTAAGTACTAAAATGTGATATTGTGCTAGAATTATATTCTTTTTAGGACGGCTTTAAATTAATTTATTATAAAAATTTATTTTGTAATTAATCTAATGATATTTATTTGGTATTATAAACCTGGATATTTTTTAATTTAAGTATACTGTGCTAGAATTATATTATTATTATTTTTGCGATTGAATTATATATTCTTTTAGGACGGAGGTAGTATATCCCATCTGTTTGTTTCTGCATACTTTTTTATTGAACGAAACTGTCTGTTCCTGCATTACGCAAGCAACTTAAACTGGCCTTCTAATTAATACTGCTTCTGCCTCTGCAGGTTGACCTTCGCGACAGGCACGCTTTGGAGGAAATCTTCTCGTCCCACAGGTAACCAACAACGCCATTCCTTTCCCTTTCCGAATCCCAAATGGTCGAACCAATCGCATGTCAGGGACCCAGTTCAATCTACCTTCACTTTATAGTACCTTGTTTGTTATACATTTTATGGGTGGCCTCTCGAATGTTCCAGCAGCATACTACACAACGACAGCTGCTAAATAAAGTACCCTCCAAACTAAACTAGTACTTAGCAGCTATGATGAGTCCAGTCGTGGTTGCCAACAATTACCACTAATGATGTGCAGTAGTACGCCTCTACTTTATTTATTCGTAGCAGATAACAATGTACCATATACCACCTCTGCTGTTTGTAGTATTATATACTATCACCATGACATGCATAACCTGTACTTTGTCGGAGCCTGCCAATCAAACTAACTGTCGATGTACCTGCCTGCCGTATCACCATGACATGCATAACCTATACTTTGTTGAAGAGGTGTCAAATGATTGGATTCAGTTCAATTGACTTGAATTGATTCCTGGCAAGCTGTTTCCGGAATCTGCCGCTCTTCTTTATTCAGTTTAATTGACTTGAATTATTGCCGAAATTGGCATGATGTTAGTTTTAATTTACTAATTCGGTTTTAATCACCGAATCTGCCGCTTTGCTTGCATTTCTAGAAAGCAAGCTGTCTCTAGTGCTTGTGCTGCATGTATATCTTGATTACCACAGCTCACCTTAGCTAAGCTGTCTGCCTATCTGTGATGTTCACTTTCTCGGCGCCGCCAGGGCGCTTGTTGTTGGTCACTAAAATATTTGACAGTTTCCCTTTGCTCCTGACTAACACACGACCACTCCGAACTGTGGCTGCAGGTTTGAGGCTGTCATTCACTTTGCTGGGCTCAAAGCTGTTGGCGAGAGCGTGCACAAGCCCCTGCTTTACTATGACAACAACCTCATCGGCACCATCACTCTTCTCGAGGTGATGGCTGCAAATGGCTGCAAGAAGGTAACAGACATACATGCCTCTTTTTTCATACGAAGCCATCTTCTCTGGCCCTGCGTGTTTGGGCACTCATGTTTGCTTGCTTTACAACTTGTTTCTGTTGGCGTCGCCTACTTTGCATTGCGCATCTGCATGCCCCCAGCTGGGGCTCACAGGATACCGGTGTCCTAGTTTGCTTCTGGACCAGGTGCCACTGTCCCTTTTTCGTTGTCTGCCAGCCAACTTGTAAATTTGTGTCACGGAGGTGCCATGCATGCTGTCCGTGACAAAATCTTCAATGCGATGGTTCCAGATTCTGCTGCTTGTGTCTCGGCCATCCATCCGTCTAGAGTTTTCTGTTCAGTAGTCCCAGCTTGCTGTGGTGATCGCTTGAGCTTATTCAGAACTACTTTTTCAGCCGCCATAGAACATTGTTTTTCTCTCACAACATTTCAGCATAAGCCAAATTTCAGCATCAGCGAACAAGGCGATTTATTCTGGTACGGTACGGGCTAGGAACTGAAAAATGACCATCCTCGGCCATCCATGCATTCTTGTTTAATATAGTACCTCAGCACTCATTTCAGCTTAGAATCCATTATCTCGCATTAATACAGCAGGAGCCCGAGTAACGTATGCATCACCATCAGTGTGTCTGGAAAGCTAACTGAACATGTTTCCTGGTCATTACAGCTGGTGTTTTCATCATCTGCAACTGTCTATGGGTGGCCCAAGGAAGTGCCATGCACCGAAGAATTCCCGCTTTGCGCCACCAATCCCTATGGGCGGACCAAGGTTCCTTTTTTTTCTTATAAAAGTTTCTTGGTCCAATACTGCCTTTTGTTCAATGATCATCTATAAATTACATAAAATGTATGATATACCGTGCTGCAGCTTGTGATCGAAGACATCTGCCGCGATGTTCACCGTTCGGACCCTGATTGGAAGATCATACTGCTCAGGTACTTCAATCCTGTTGGTGCTCATCCAAGCGGATACATCGGTGAAGATCCCTGCGGTGTCCCAAACAACCTGATGCCCTATGTTCAGCAAGTCGCTGTTGGGAGGTTACCTCACCTCACAGTATACGGAACAGACTACAACACAAAGGATGGAACTGGGGTACGTACTCTATTGCTTGTGCTGCTCTGTTATTGTCTAATGGTAGATAGTCCAGTCCAGAAACTCAGGTCGTTACTGATCTATATGTTACTTCTAAAAAAACTGCTAGGTGCGTGATTACATCCATGTTGTTGACCTGGCTGATGGCCATATAGCAGCCCTGAGGAAGCTCTATGAAGACTCCGACAAAATAGGTCGGTTGCCTATTGTTGATTCTAAACTTCATGGACAACTCAGCTGTCGTATATTCAAGCAATCAGCTGAAGCTGGCTAATGATGCGATGCTCATCTATTGTTTGGTTGTAATGCATGTAGGGTGTGAAGTATACAACCTGGGGACAGGGAAGGGGACATCGGTGTTGGAAATGGTGGCTGCATTCGAGAAGGTTTCTGCGAAGGTAAAATTAACTTCACTTACTTTAACCATCATGCACGCATATATCTTTGCCAACTGATTCTGACTGGCTGAATTCTGTACAGAAAATCCCTCTGGTGTTTGCCGGGCGAAGACCTGGAGACGCAGAGATCGTCTATGCCGCAACTGTCAAGGCAGAGAAAGAGCTCAAATGGAAGTAAGTATGCTGTTAGCTATGGCTTGTATGCTGCTGGTGCAGTTTGACGGATTCCGCGTGGCGTTCTCCCGATCCAATCCTTATTTATAACGAAAACAATATGAAAACTTGCAGGGCAAAGTACGGGATCGAGGAGATGTGCAGAGATCTGTGGAATTGGGCAAGCAAGAACCCATACGGCTATGCTGGATCAAGCGACAACGACAAATGATTCACCCATGCATCCATCTTGCAGTAGTAGCAAGCAGCAAACTGAGCAGCAGCAGCCTATACTACCATAATTAATAACTCATCATATGTAATAGTCATCTAATTAGGGGATGCTGCGATGGGCCTCGTTTCTTCAATGTATAGAGGGAGGAGTAGGGGGTTCCATCTCATCTATCCATCTTGTTATTCTTTTTTTTTTATCATTCCTGAACGATTATTAGGCCAGCCTGATATTACTCCATGGTTGGTTGCTAGAAAAGGAATAAACTCCAGGCATACCTAATTATTATAGATATACAAGGTATATTGCAGCATCCTTCTCCTTCCAGTTGTTTGCCCGATTAGCAGCATATGCAGCCAACATCTGCTGGATCTGTGCTGACACAAGTGCAGCCACCTGCTCCCGGTAGTTCGCTGCAAGGCCTCGCAGCAGCCGGCACGCTGCCCGTCTGAGCGTATCTGCATCGCTACCCTCAGAGTCACGCCTAACATATTCCACCCAATTGCCCTCAAACAACTCCTCATCCTCATCCCGCAGGCGCAAATTAGGCACAACAACACTATCACATATCTGCTTCATTGCCTCAGGACTCCCAAATAAGGCATGGTGCACACTCTCGGCAACTGTAGTCAAGAACCTTATTGCAGTAACGGCAAGCTGTGCACGGGATGGAGAAGCGGTCTGCGCCATGAGGAGCCCCCACACAGCTTCAACAAACTCCTTCAGGTACCCCCTAAACTCCTCCTCGTACTTCTCCATATAAAGCTGCAGGTTATCACAGACAGCAGCACGGAGCGCATCGGGGGCACCATCTGCCTCGACAGGCGGTGAGTAGGATGTGGTGAGGAAAGCTCGGAACTCTGTCATCCACTGGCCCATGTTATCCTCGAAGAACTCAGGCAGGTCGATGGAGTTAAGCGAGTAGAAGATCTCGCAGCAGAGGCGAAGGCACTCAAACACGGGGCGGAGCTCGAGCGGGTTGGCCGTGGTGGCTGCGGCCTGAAGGCGGCGGGAGGCGAAGAGGAAGACCTCGAGGAGTGGGGCGGCAAAGATGTCAAGGCAGTACTTGAGGTCGAGGCGGAGGGCATTATTGTCGAATGCGTTGCGGAAGCGGGAGAAGAGCGACACGACGGCGGCGAGGAGAGAGTTAGTAGCGGCGATGTCCCCCGCGTTGACGGCAGTGCCGAAGGAGGACACGATGGACGGGAGGAGCGACTCCCACCTGGCGGGGAAATCGGAGGCCGCGGCGGCGGCGAGGGCCTCGGAGAGCTGCGCCTGGATGAGGGGCGGGGCGGTGAGGAGGAGCTGGAGGAGGTGCGTCTTGATGATGGCGCAGTCGGAGGCGGGGAGGTGGTCGGCGGCGTCGGCGTCGGGTTTGGGCCACCGGCTGCGGAGCAGGTTCTTGAACTGGACGGAGGCGGCGAGGCGGGCCTGGAGGTCGTGGCGCGGAGAGGCCGCGAGGGCGAGGATCGCCAGCGCGAAGCCCGGGGAAGAGGCGGCGGAGTCGATGCTCTTCTCGGCGGCGCGGCGCGCGGCGGCGTCGGGTGAGAGCGACTGCGCCAACCAGCCCGCGAGGGTGTCGAGCGTCTCCGGCGCCACCTCCATTTAGCGCCGCCGCGGGCCGGCGATCTGGGTGGGAGAGGGAGATCGGGGTGGGTGCGGAGTAGGGTAGCGAGGTAGGGTTTTTGAAATCCTCCTTGCCCTTTGCGTTGCGGCTTGCAGAGGAAGGGGAAGGCCGGCGGAAGCGAGGCAGACAGACACAGAAAAATGGGGGCGACGTGTGAAGGAAAGGGAAAGAGCTTTTTACCCGTGTGCCATTATAAAAGATCGAAATTATTTGTGTACCATTAAAATTTTTAAAAGTTCTCCATTATCCTTGCACGAAATTCCTTTTCCCTGCGTGCCACTTCCGTCTAATTTGCCGTTAACAACAGCTAATGGCCAACCGAAAAGACGATTTTGCCCTTAACGATAGAATGCATCAAAATTTTGATTTTTCTCCTGGTGCCACTGTAACCCTATGTGTTGAAAAAAAAACTTCACTTTTTCATTTTAGCTCCGGCAACATCTCAGCGGCTGAGAAGCGCTCCGGCTGTCGGTCCCCTTGCTCGGCATGCCGCGTGAGCGAGAGAGATTACCTGTTAGAGTCAAAGCTGGTTTTCTTGGTTCCGTGAAGCTCAAGGTTTGGAGTAGTACTTTCTTTGTTTTAGTACATATAGTCATATACTGAACTAGCAGGCAACCCCGCGCTTTGCGCGGGCAACAGTGGGAAAAAAAAGGTTGGTACTGGGCCGTGAAAAAAAAGGCTGGTACTGTTCCTTAACGGGCGAGTACTGTCCATGAAAACCCGGTACTGTTCATGAAACCCCGGTACTGTACATCACACGTTTACTGTGCCCG
Source organism: Miscanthus floridulus (assembly GCF_019320115.1). Lineage (NCBI taxonomy): Eukaryota > Viridiplantae > Streptophyta > Magnoliopsida > Poales > Poaceae > Miscanthus > Miscanthus floridulus. The sequence continues at coordinate 139,735,130 of NC_089581.1, read as the reverse complement.
GAACAGTGTTTCGTGAGAGAGGTCGGAGATTTCAGATGGCACACGGGGCGAGTACTGTTCATGAAACCCCGGTTACTGTTCATGAAACCCGGTACCGTACACCGCACGTTTACTGTGTCGGAACAGTGTTTCGTGAGAGAGGTCGGAGATTTCAGATTGCACGCCTTTTACACTATTGTATAGATACACCGTGACTGTCTTGTAATTTATGATACTAGACTGTTACTTGATCGGTTGATGAGACCTACTCGTGCTGTGGTGCGCTCTGGTTCTGCATGATCGCTCAGCTCAGAGCTACTGTAAAACAAGACTCGTGTACTCTAAAGTGAGCCTAACTCCATCCTTGGAATAGAAACGAACATCTGAAATCCTATGATATTGCTCTGCTGTGCACCCTAATTCGCAAATGTTTCTCCACTAAGTGGCAGTTTCATCTCATCATTCCCGTGTGTTGGAAACAGTGTAATAGATAAGTTTCATCTCAAATAAAACTCATTTCATTTGAGATTTATTTGAGTTCATCTTTCCTTAAAAAAAACTCATTTTATCTCATGGAACTTTTATCATATATCTCTCTTCATCGATACTATGTCACGTCATCTTATTTAATGCTCATGAAACTCTCGTAAACCTATATTAAGACTTGCCTTATTAGTGGGCTTTGGATTTCGGTCCTAAAACAGTAGCATATTCTTCGTTTGCATTTCAGACCCTACTTTTTTTTTGTTCCATTGTACTATTAGACTCTTCTTCACCAATTGAAAATGTCATTGTTCCAAACACGAGATATGCCTCTGCGTGAGGCTTTTCCCAATGTCATGCTTTTACCTGGAGCCCCAAGTGTCATATAGGATCGGATTAAAAAAAGATGCTCTATACTTGTCATAGTGGCTGACAGAAGCCACATATGCTTAGGAAGAGATAATGTGATCCATATTAAAAAAGAAGAGGGAGAGGAAATAAAGGTGATGCATGATGAAAGAAAAAAGTTTTTTTTGCAAACCATAAGTAGTTATAGTTTGCATTGTGTTAATAGTAGTTTTAACATTTTCCTAGTCTATGTGGATCACTTTGTATACCAGCACTAAGAGTATTAGCCTGCATTGACTTACTGCAGGGGATGATGGGCCATGGCCTATGGAGTACTGTAGAGAGATGCTGAGTGCTGGCAGCTCTGGCCCATCAACTTTGGAGCAAGCACATGCACGCTCTCTTGCTATCATCTCGGAATGGCATGCTCAGCTATTAGAGTGTGTTGTTGCAGACATGAGTGAAGTGTTATTTTTTTCTTCAAATTCCGTATAAAAAAACAAATGCACATGTTTTTATTGTCCAAATTCCGTAGCATCTATGGCATGGGTCCATTGAACTTGAACCAGGAAGCTCGTTACATTTGGGCCGAGATAAGGTCCACTGCTGCTAGACCATGAGCGGTGCTGGGCCTCGCGGAGCACGGCTCACGTCACGGGCGCAGGCAGCGGACGCGTGCAAGTGGGCCCCGCCTCCGCAGTCCGTCACCTCCTCCTCCATCCTCCCAAGTCCCCAGACCCCAACCCCGCATAAAACCTCGCCGTCTCCGACCAGATTACTCGCTCACTCGTTAGTTTAAGGGCGCGTTTAGTTCCGAAAATTTTTGGCTTTTGGCTACCGTAGTATTTTCGTTTGTATTTAATAAAAATTGTTCAATTATGAATTATTTAGGCTTAAAAGATTCGTCTCGTCAATTACAGACAAACTGTGTAATTAGTTATTTTTTTACCTATATTTAATATTCTATGCATATGACGCAAGATTTGATGTGACAGATAATCGAAATTTTTGGTTTTTGGGTAACAGGGCAGGCCACCGCGTGTGGACAGCGGCGGCGGCGGTGGCGCATGCGAGACGAGACCTCTGAGGACACTCCCTCCAAACCTGCCGTTCGTGCCGCTTCTTCCCACTCGCGGCGGCCCGTGACCACACCACTGAAACCCACAGCCCTGGGCACAAAGTCGGCGGCGATGAGGAAGGGCGCCGCGGTTGGCGCCGGGCCGGCTCCCGAGCGGCGGCCGTCCTCGGATCCGCGCCGCTCCGCGTCGGATTGCGGGCGGCGGGGGCTGGGGTTGGGGACCGTGGGGGCGGGGTCCGCGGCGGGTTCTGGTCGCGGGCATGGTCGGGCGACGCGGGATCTGAGCCGCCATTGATGGGTTTTCTTTCGAGCATTTGGTCGCGGATGTTTTGTTTTGGTATGCTCTCTGCCTCCTCCTGCTCGTCCTTCTCCTCCTCGGCTCCTCGCCAGTCGCCTCTCCTCGTGCTCGCCGTCGTCGTGCCAAAAGGCAGAACGACTTATAATCTGGAACTGGAGCGAGTATTCTTGAGTCTTTTCCTTGTGTGCCATTATAAAAGCTCGAAATTCCATATGAGCGACTAAAAAAGTTTGCACATCCCCTGGACCCAAACCCTAGATCGGCTGTGCACGGACCATTCTCCGTTTCGGCCGTCGCTTCACACCGCCGTCACTACGGTGCCGCCTCGCCGCCGTTCCATTCCCTGGCGGGGCTGGGAACCGTGCGGTGGTGCCTGACGCGGCTTACGAGTCGGGTTTGGTCTGCTGGGGCTGCCCTCATTCGCTACTCCTGATGGATGGATAGATGGATGGATGGACCGTGCATAGAAACAGCGGCGGGGCCGCAGTGGTGATCTCCTTCACCTGCTGTTGCCTGTGCTGTGCTGTGCTCTGGATGTCCCCGTTCATGCCTGCCTTTTCATCTCCAGTTCACCTCGCGTGCGCTCTCTCTCTCTCTCTCTCTAGCGACATTCGCAGTGGGCCAGTGGTGAATCTGAATTAAAATGTGGTAAAAGGTGACATCTTGATCCGATTCCATGCGGAATCCGATCCATTTCCATCCCTACTGACGAGCACCCGCCAGGTGTGCCAACCCCTTCTCTTCCCTTCCTGCTGTGTGAAGCTGAGCACCCAAACCCTAACTTAAGCTACTCACTCCGTTCTGAATTTAGAGGCGCACTAGTTGTACAAAAGCTTTCGGGATTTACAGGCGCCCAAGCCAAACTTTGTCACTCACGCCTCCCGTATTCCTGTCTGTGCGCGGGTCTGTTTGCTTTGAAGACTGGGAATCATGCCTTGCCCAGGCACCTCACCCAGGCCGTCGATTTCCAACGTGGATCTGATCTAATTACAAGTGTATACATGTATTATGCCTACTAAGAGCATCTCGAAGAGTTTCCAAAACCCACTCCCAATCTTGATTTTTTGGATAAATCGATCCAATTGCATGGAAATATACGATCGCGTATCGATCGGCCAATCATGGTGGCATACTGTCATTTGGATAGGCAGTGTGAATGGGATCAGGATATGTGATGATGAGGTATAAAGAGGTGGTTTTCTGGCTTGGGTGTAAGCACCCTGTGGCCATTGCAAGTGAAATTTACTTTGGGTGATGGTGCTAGACATGGAAATGGGCCTGAACCTGTGAATCGAGTGCTGATGAAGGGCGATGATGCCTACCTTTTCTGATTGCATGCCGTTGAGCAATCAAAGCTGCCGTGAGTATCTAATTAGAGCTGACCCTCTCCCCTCTTGAAGCACATTTAGTCATCCCTTTTTGTTTGTGGTTCTGCCTAGGAAGGTCATTTGGATATGTGACAACCAGCGCAGTGGCACTTACATTAGGATGGTAAATTGTGCAGCAAGAGAAGGTAGGGCTTGGTTTTTATGATTGAGCAAAGGTGATGCTGAGCCCTCTTTTTTTTTTCTCTTTCCGCCCTTTGCAACTATTCTCCGTTTCCGTTTCAAAGTTTTCCAATCAAGAAAATTTGCTTACATGCTGATGTCAGAACTTGGCATTAGGGGCATGTTGAGCAGCCAGCAGCAGCAGCCCTTCCCCAACTCCTGATGGATGGATGGATGGATAGATGGATGGATAGACCATGCATAGAAACAGCGGCGGCGGTGCAAGTGGTGATCTCCTTGCCTTGCTGTTGCCTGTGCTGTGCTCTGGATGTTCCCGTTCATCTGTGCCTTTTCTTCTCCAGTTCACCCCAGCGTGCTCTCTCTCTCTCTCTGTCTGTCTGTGTGTGTGTGTGCGCTCAGTGTTTGTCTGTCTGTCTGTCTCTACTCCGGTCTTCATTGGACCCTTCGCCAGGTCTTAACCGGGCAATTTGCCGGCGACGAGCATCCAGGTCTCTCTCTCTCTCTAACTTAAGCTATTTGTATTCGGATCTGATCTAATTACAAGTCTATACATGTATTATTATGCCTGCTAAGAGCATCTCCTAGAGTTCCCAAAACCCACTCCCAGTCTTGATTTGTGGCAAGATTGAAAAAAACTGCTCTCCAGCAACTCCATATCTCAACTCTCAATCTTTACGCACTTGGGTAAATCGATCCAATCGCACGGAAATATACGCGTGCGTATCGATCGGCCAATCTTGGTGGCATTTGGAGAGGCAGTGTGAATGGGATCAGGATATGTGATGAGGAGATATAAAGAGGTGGTTTTCTGTCTTGGGTGTAAGCACCCAGTGGCCATTGCAAGTGACCATGCTAGACATGGAAATGGGCCTGAAGCTGTGAATCGAGTGCTGATGAAGGGCGATGATGCCTGTCTTTTCTGATTGCATGCCATTGAGCAATCGAAGCTGCTGCGAGTATCTAATTAGAGCTGACTCTCTCCCCTCTTGAAGCACATTTAATCATCCCTTTTTGTTTGTGGTTCTGCCTAGGAAGGTCATTTGGATATGTGTGACAACTGACAACCAGCGCAGTGCCACTTACATTAGGATGGTAATTTGTGCAGCAAGAGAAGGTAGGGCTTGGTTTCTATGATTGAGCAAAGGTGATGCTGAGCCCTGTTTTTTTTTTCTCTTTCCGTCTTTGCAACTATTCTCCACTTCAAAGTTTTCCAATGAAGAAAATTTGCTTACATGCTGATGTAAGAACTTGGCATTAGGAGCATGTTGATGTTGAAATTGAAGTTGTCTTACCACGTGGCAGCAGCCAGCAGCAGCATCAAAAAAGAATAATGATTTCCTTGTTCTAAGATTTAATCTGGTTGTCTATTAGAGTGTTGTGCGGTGCCCTGCTATGGGCCCCTTTGGGATGCGTTTTTTCCCCTGAATCCTTTGTTTTTTCATGTGAATTTGAACTGATTCATTTCTGGGTCCCTTTGGAACATCGGAATTTGATAGGGGAATACAGGAATATCGCAGAAATCAGTTCTTTTTCATAGGAGAAATGTAGGATTCAGCAAAAAAGTCCTGCATTCCAAAACAGGCCTGAAATTACTGTTAGATTCCTGTGAAATTCCTACATTCCGAAGAGGCCCTAATGCAAGCAATCTAGGATTACTGGTCCCTGTTGGACCTGTACTTCCTGGTGCCATCCTTCCTGCTCCATCATGTTGCCTTTTATGAAGCTGAGCAGATGGGGATGCTTGGGAACCATGGAGTGGGTTTGCTGTGGCTTCTGGTTGGGGTTTGATTAGGCGATCTGGGATCTGGCCTGCGATCGATGGTTTTTTTATTGTTTGATTTGTAATTTTATATCCTCCTTTGCCCCCCTACCCCGACCTCGCTCTCCCTTGTGTGTATGCACACATGTGCGAATTTTCCACTGTTCGTTTAAATGGATGTTTAGCCTGTTTACATACAGTTTAAATGCTACACGGTAGTACGCCGTGTCCGTTTAATCGACAGTTTATCCCATTTAGACGGCAGTTTTGTCTGTTTAAGTGGCTGTTTAGCCCGAATAATGGCTAAATGACAAGTGACCGACTGTTTACCATTTAGATCCACGGTGGAGCTGCTCCATGGTGAATCTGAGATCTAGGCCCTGTTTGGCATAGCTCCAACTCTGGGTGGAGCTGCTCCACTCCAGAACTCCAGGTGGAGCCAGCTCTAGGTGGAGTTGGAGCTGTCTGATTGAGGTGTTTGGCTGAGAGGGTGTCCCCAGCTCCAGAAAAGAGGAGTTTGAAGGTGAATTGTCATTCTTGCCCCCAACTCATGGTCCCACCTGTCATCCTCTTATTCTCCTCTTTTCTTCCTCGGGGACAACAAAGTAGCAGGATGGGGTGGTGGTGGTTGTTTCTTAGGGAATGGGCGAGCGGGGAGGGAATGGCCAAGTCCAGCGACAACTGCGGAGGCACCAAGGGCAGCGGGGGAGGGCCGGCTGGTGGGCTCGGTTGCCGAGGAAGCGGAGGCAGCCGAGGACTCGTTGACACGAGCGCGTAGTCGGTAGGAGAGGTCGATGGCGTCGCGGTGGTTAGGGTCGAGCGCGAGGAGCGCCAGCGCGTCGGCGAGGGCGAGCTTGTGGCGGCCGAGCGCCTCGAGCGCGCGGGCGCGGCGGAGGAGAGCGCGCGGGAAGCGTGGCTCGGCCTGGAGCGCGAGGGAGCACTCCTGGGCGACGGCCTCGTGGTCCACGGGGCGGAGCTGGAGGAGGCAGGTCGCGCGGTTGCTGTGGAAGACGGCGCAGTCAGGGTGGCCGCGCGGGGCGAGGCGGAGCGCCAGCTCGTACTGGCGCAGCGCCCCGGCGTAGTCGCGCGACTGGAACAGGCGGTTGCCCTCCTCCTTGAGCTCGTGCGCGCACGGCGGGCACGGCGGCCGGATCTGGGCGGGCAGTCGGACGGGGAGGGAGTCACGGCGCGGGGGCTCGGAAAAATAGAATCGAACCGTTTTTTTCTGTAATCAGTGGCATTGGTGGGTAATTACCCATCAACTCCACGAGGAGGTTCAAAAGAGAGGGTTCTGGAGCAGCAAATGAGGTGCTCCAAAACTCCACCCCCATTTGCACTATAGCTCCATGGAGTTGGCAGCTCTATGGAGTTTTGGAGCTGGGGTGTTTGGCTGAATTTTTTGTTGGAGTTGCTGGAGTTCTGGAGTGGAGCCATGCCAAACAGGGCCCTAGATTCACTTTTTCAGTGGTGGAGCTCTGCCAAAAAGGCCACTAGGAATGGGTTCTAGTCTGGTGCTGATGTGGTGATGACAGCTGCACTGTTGTCTGTTGGTACTGGTCCATCCACCTAGCCAACAGCCACCTGGGACCTCCACTTCTCTAGGGCCTCCCTTTCTGTGTCATGGCACATTGGCATGGAGACTCTTGAGCTTCCGGCAGTGGGTCAATGGCAGCAGCAAGGGGTGGGAACAGAGTTGGGGGTTCATTTAGGCTATGGTTGGTGGATTGGGCTGGGAGCGTGGTGGTTTGGATAACATATGGGGAAATCTGCATTCCAAACAGGCCCGAAACTATATCCTCTTGTTTCCTCTCCCACCATTCTTTCTGCAAACATGTGGGACATGTTCCACTTTTTTCTGGTGTTATATACAAAATATTTTTATGGTTTATATCATGATGCCTTATGAGTTATGACTTCCTTTTTTGTTTTGTACTATTGAGTGGCTATGATGATTGAACTTTCCATTAGAGAACTTCTGCACTCTAGCATCTTCTGAGCTGGTCCCTGGGATCTTCAATTCTGTTTGTTCCAGGGGTTGTTCTTCACTTGCCTTCCTGCTGGATTTGAACCTGGGGCCTGGGTCATTGTTAGTAGTGTTGAAAACGGACGGAAAAAATCCCGTTCCGACCCGTTCCGTTTTCTACTTTGTTCTGTCCATTTCCGTATTTGTGGGATCCCGTTTTCGTATTTACGGAAATGGGAGAGGGTTTTTTCCGTCTGTTTCTGTGGGATCCTGTTTTCATGCGGATTTGACCCGTATTTATTCCGTTTTTATCCCGTTTTCAATCTATGTGAGATATGTCTAGAATTTGATATGTTCATAAACCTACTAATCGCCAATTATGCATGTTAACACATGGCGTGCTAGTGAATTTTGGACCGGTAACTTCGTACGTGTATATTATTTTGTCACTTCGTTCAGGTATACTCAAGAATATTTGATCATGTTATTCTAACTTAATTTTCTGGCTCTCCATCCGTATTTGTCCGTTTCCGTATTTCTGTATATCCTCATCCGTTTTTAATTCCGTTTTTTCCCGATTCCGGTCCCATTTCCGCTAAAAATATAGAAATGGAAATGGGAGAGGGGTTTTTCCGCCCATTTCCGTCCGTTTTCATCCCTAATTGTTAGTGGGACTAATAATATGCCAAGTTAGTTCCATCTCATAAGTTGCTACCAAAGTGCCCAGTCAAGAAAGAAGAAAATAAAAATTATTCTCATCTTGGGCTATGATTAACCACCATGGCTGACATAAACGCCTTTGAGCAATAAAGGCTGCTATGGGAACCAAACTGGAATCCTCTTCTTCTCTTGGAAACCTTTTCAATTATGTTATAATGGTAGTGGCTTTGTCCTTGGATGGTCATGTCATTCTTCATGGGTGATAGCCAGGGCAGGTTCACCTATCAGAACAAGTTGATCTGGTGATCAGAGATGATGAGGATACGGTTGAATGAATGAGCAAAGGCAAAGGTGAGCGCCCCCCCCCCCCCCCCCCCCAAAAAAAAAAAAAAAAAAATGAAAGAAAAGGAAAGGAAAAAAAGAAGTCCTATATGTTGTTGGTTCATGTTTTGTTGTCTAAGATATGTATTCAACAGTAATTTTTTTTCCTTTTGTTGCATTTGCCTTAAACCTATGTATTCACATCTGAATTTTGTTGATTTGTAGGTTGAAATGTTTCCTAATTTCTGCCGTTGATTCTGCTATGAGTGTTTGCAATGGCCTTGGTTTGCATGACAGATACTTTCGGTTAACTTTGTTCATCCCAGAATTTATTGCAGTAATTTCATGAGATGTTTGAACTTAGGAGGGAGGGCATTGTGTTTTCGCAATTACTACCTTTGGGTCATCACAGCTATTATAGCCTTGCAGGGTACAGCATTGATCCATTTTGATAGTTCCTATAGATTTCTTTGTTTTTTCTGATTTTTTTCTCTTGCCTGTTGACGTTCCTTTCTTGTTTGGAACTGTTCTTCAGTGTCTGATGATCAGAAGCCCCAACCCTATAGAGCTATTACTTTGCAATATCCTGAATTGTTAGCCTTGTTATTTTGCTCAAATTGCTACCAAACTAGGATGGGTTTGGCCATAACAAGTAACCAGTTTGCAACTAATTGTTGTCATTGCTGCTGTGCTGCTGTGGTGGTGGTGTAGTACATTGTATATATTCGAATGAATGCTCCTACTTAGTTCATTTAGAGAGGGAGGGAGTACATGGTGCTTCTACAAATATTGTGTTGATACTGGAGCAAATCTGAGCCATTCAGAGTGACATTGTGCTTCGACTAGTATTCTGTTTTGTCATACTTTTGGTTATGATCCTCATACTTATGGTTACGATTCTCTTTCCTTAATGATCCTGCCTTTTCTAGTGATTTCAACTTGGAACCAGGATCATGTTACTGATGGGACCAACCTATCAACTTGGATTTGATGCATCTAAGATTCCTGACCTGGGTAGATATGGATGCATAGATTCCTTGTTTTTTTGGTTAGGATGCCCATGCTTACTTGGATGAATTGCTCATTTAGTCATTTTGTTCTAAAGAATGTTTTCTTTTCCCACAAACTCATATTTAACTACTTCCATTCTTCCAACAATACTTTGGGCAGCCAACCTTGGCGTTAATGGTCCTAAATCCTAGTTGCGCGCCATGACCTTGATGAATCTTGGTTGATTGAACAAATGGATAGACATACTAAATTACTATCATGAGCGTGGCTGTACTTTTTGGTCATGTGTGTGAAAACTTCTCGATGTGTGTGCAGTTCACATGGGAACATGCTATTTCTTATCATGTGCAACATAGCCTGCATGTTTAGGTCATGGTTCATAAGTTTGGCCGCAAAGGCTAAGATTAGTTAGGAGTCGATACTATACTTTATTGGGGATATAATCATTAACCTGTGAAACAGCACAAGGTCAACTTATCAGAACCTTGCCCTCTGACTGCTGCTGCTTGTTGCTCCTCCCACCGATTGAACCACACGAGCTCTCATGAAGTTGTCGCGTTGCATCCTTCTTAGGTAACCATCACCATCCTTCTCATGTAACCATCCCAGATAGTCGCTCCTCTCGTGGTTTGCTAATTGATCTGAGCTGCTGAGTTTTGCCTCCATGAGATGTGCTATCTAGCTAGCTAAAAGTTCTAGAAGATAGATTTTTTAAACAATCCAGAACCATATCTATTATCTAATATGTTGTTCTAATATATGTGTTCAGTGTGAACATTAGGAGCAGGGTCAGGGGATGATGTGATTTATGGAGGGTTTTTGAATAGTTTGCTCCATGTTCATTCTGTTATGATTGGATGTATGAGGAATAACAGAATTTTAAACATTGTCTGCACATAAGTTCTTGTTCATTAATAGGTTGAAAAACTCTGGACGGAAGCTCTAGAACAGTTCATTGATAGGTGCAAAGACTAGTCTAAACTAGCATGACAATACAAATTATTATATATATGATGTTTCATTGATAAATACATTATCTAAAGCAACACCCTAAATGCTCATCAATAGGTAGGAAAATAGTCTACACGAACAGATACAGTTCTTAGTACAATGATATAGTGTAAGCCCGTCAGTTTAGATTGCATACAAACTTGGTGTGGTGCTGCATAAACAAATATGTTACCTGGTCGGTCAGGATGTGCTGTTGGATCTTGGAATAGCTGCATTGATATTGAACATTGAAGATGGTTGTTCTGCTTGCAGTTTGACTTCTTTTAGATAGTTTAATTTCTTTTTATTAAAAACTAAATGAATCTAAGTGGGTGAGGTTTGCCTATGCTGGAGGAATCTTTGTGTCATAAAGAGGAAGGTTATTCCTTTAATGAAATGATCCATGAAACTTCATAAATGTATAAGAAGATTCGAACTCTTTTAATAAAAACGAACATCTGTTTGTTTTTGGGATTTTTTTTTTAATTTTAACCCTTTTTTGAATATAATTTTAAATCTAACACTGTCGGGTTTTTTTTAAAAAAACTAACACTTTTGGCCGTGTCTATTGCCCTAGCGCGGCTAAATGTTTGTGCCGCGCCATGCATGGTGGCGCGGCACAGGGCTGACGTGGCGTGGGGTGGCTTGGGGGGCCGATGACGTGGTGGGTCCCTTGTTGCGTGGCGCGGCTGGACCAAATATACCGCACGAGTAGCCACACCACCTAGCCGCTGCGCCTGCCGTCGGCCTGGGTGGGCTATCTGGATGGTAGAATCGAAACGCGTTCCCGTATTTTGTTAGTTTTTTCACAGCCGAATGATTAGTTTTTCGTCTTCCATAATATGGTTATGCACCATTTTAACTAATCAATTACGAAAAATTGCCACCGGCGTCCAGATACGTCGGGATTGTCGGTTCTCGAACGTAGGGTACTTAATCTCGCCGGCAGTGCTGCCACGACTTAAAGAAACGAATAAGAAGCAAGCTTGTCACATAACATATTCATTGTTTTGACATAAGTTTGAGATAACATAACCAAATAACCTCGCAAGTTTCGGATGCCAATATTCGTTTGACCTAACAAACTAAGACCCAGGAGTGTAAGGATCTCTTGGATGCCTCTGTCTCTTCGGATTTGTTGGCAACACATTGGGAGTGTAGCCAACGTCGGTATGGTCGCGTTGATTGTGCGTACGGCTCGTACCTTGTAGGTATATGATACGAACGATTACTTATAATTCTTTATGATCGTTAGTTTATGGAGCCTACGTATTTAAATAAACTATCTTTGATAAGACATGTGAGGCTCCTTGGGTACCAAGCGGGGCACCACCTAGCTGAGACATGCTGATCTCGTGCTGCGTCCATTCGTCCCATTGGCCATGCTGTCTGTGGAAGCTCGGGGGTTCGTCGTCGTCATCATCGTCTTCCTCGTCCTCGGTTGTAGGGTCCTTCCCAGCGCTATGATGTGGTGGTGTACGCACCGCGGAAGTGGCACTTTGCGTTATCGGTTGAGAAGAGCCGGCTGGTGTCCTCAAAGAGGCTGAAGACGTGCTACCCGACCGCGCGAGGAGTGGCGGTTCCTCATAAGGAGTGTCCATGCAGCTCTTCTTCACCTTCTGCATAAATAGACGTTAAAGTTAGTTTATTACCCAAACGCATATACACTAAAGAAATATTTTTGAAACGAACAAGTTTATATTTACCTCTATAAAAGCCGCGAGAACGCCTGGTCCCTGCCCTCTAGACTCGTGAAGCCGAAACGCTGCTTTGTTCGACAGCCTTGACAATTGTGTCGCTTGGGTATAGAAACGCGATTAGACATTTTTAGTACACATACTTAATACCAAAAGGATAACAAATTGTACCATTCAAGTATTTTATCACGTATCTTTGAAGCGGGGCTCTCTGTAGTTGTGTGTCCTCCCTAGTGGTAATGTCGTACACATCTTCGATGACATATTCCTCTGAGTCCTCGTCAATCGCCACGTCAGTGTCGGGGGCTTATGTGTCCTTGTGTGACTCGTCCCTAGTGACAGGACTTAGATAGTCCTGGAGCTCCGGAGAATCCCAAGGACACCAAAACACCTGAAATTTCGAATTTGTGTTAGGTTGTGATATAGTGTACATCAAAGAAGACACTGCTATGATAGTATAGAGAGCGTAACCTGGTGCTGTGTCAAGACATCGAGACAGTCTATATACTCCCTGTACTTGCGCCACGCATTTCCTCTAACTAATTGTGCTTTCGTCCAGATATACAGAGCTATAGGGAGTGTATCATGCTCGTTCCATTGTTGCATTGAACACGATAATGAATTAGCAACAAATAATCTTATCATATCTAATTGCCTTGAAGAATATAATGAACCGAAGTACTTACCGGTAAACCATTATTAAGGGGCCTCCCAACGTGCAATTGTTCTCAACACCAAACATGGAGTAGGTAGGAGCAACCCCTGAGGTTCGCATGTCCTGAGGTGCGACAGCAGGCAACGCATAACTGTTGATACGTCCATGCCTGGACTGCGCTGCCCTAGCTGTACCCCGCTATGTTCTCCCACGGCTGGCGAAGTATGTCAAGGAAAATCCAGTTGATGGTGTTGCCCGAGGCGTCTGGGAAGAGGAAAGCATTAAGAAATTGCCAGAGCCACACTCGAGCGAACCTGTCGATCTGTGCCTCCTCAGCTTGTGGGTCCAAGTACTCAAAGCGCTCTGTGATCCAGGACGACGAAACACTGGAACTTTTCCTGTAATTGATCAAAGAAAATGAGACCCGATGCCAGCTGTAAAGCAATGCAAGTATTAAATAGGCTTGAACTACTCACTTCGTTTTTTGGAAGCATCGTCGTCCGGTGGAAGAAAACCAGTAAACTGAGCCATCAGCTCCCTTCAGTGATCGTTGTCAACTATCTCTGTCACTGGAAGTCCCCCCAACCGAAGGCCTAAAATAGCCTTCACGTCCTGCAACGTCAAGGTCATCTCGCCACAAGGTAGGTGGAACGTGTGGGTCTCAGGCCTCCTCCTGTTATAAGAATAGAACGACTGTTAGTTGTTTCTAATTTGTTACAAGAAAGTTTACATACAAAGAATGCACTCGCACCTGTGTACAGCTGCAGTAAGTAGTGCTGGGTCAAGGGGTGGAAGACCGTGGTTGACAACATGGACAAGCTTGAGGAAGCCGGCACGTCGTATGTACGGCGTATAACGCTCGTCCCACTGATGTGCCCTGGTGTGAGTGCGGGGCCTCAAAGGAGGCAAGGACATCTCTGCGTCGTTGTCACTCAAGATGTATGCTCGGTGCTGGTCGTCATATTCCACCTTAAGAATGGGGGTACAATAGGTGCTGCGTGGGAGGGGTCATCCTGTTATAAATTGATAAACAAAGCGTTAAAGTATTTAAATTAACAAAATTCAAGTTAATATTAGTAAGTTCACAAACAAATTCACTAACCTAACTAGCCTAAATCTCTAAACCCAAAATCCTAACTATACTAGATAATAAATACGTAATCAATCCATATAAAACTTTGGTTCTAAAATTACAAGTAATCTCTCCGTTTCAAAATAAATACACATCTTGTTTCTCGAGTAGTCAAATATGTTTAAGTTTGATCGAAACTAAAAAAACGGTATCAATATTTCTCTCCTAATAAGTTTATTACGAAAGTATACTCTATGCTTAATGTAATAGTACATATTATGTATCATAAATATTAGTACGCTATTATATAAATTTGGTCAAAGACATTAATAGTCAATGAAAATAGCCTCGATGCCCATACATGCTCCTAGAAATGCTAGCACTAGCAGATCATCATCAACTCTTTTGCTTCTGCGCTGGCTGCTCGAGGATTGCGAGGGCACGTGGGGGTACCGCAGGGATACAAAAAATACTAACTATACTGGATAATAATAATAAAAAAATGAAATCAAGAGGGAGGTACCTTAGAAGCGGGCGGCCTTGACGCACCGGCGTTCGTGGCGCGGCTGGCTAGGGCGCTGCGCGGCGGGAGTGGTCGGGTGCGGCGTGGGTGAGTGGCCGAGGCCGGGCCGTGCGGGCGGGGCGAGGCGAGGCCGAGCGGGCGCGTGCACGGCGTGGCCAGGCGGGCGAGGGCGCGTGCGGCCGCAGGCAGGGCGCTGGCGGCGGCGGCGGCGTTCGGGCGGGCGGGCTCGCACGCGGTATATATCTGGTCCAGCTGCGCCACGGATCAAGGCGCGGCACTGCCGTGCCAGGGTCGGTGGCGCGGCAAGACCCGCCATGTCATCGGCCTCCAGGCCGGCCCACGCCACGTCAGCCCTGTGCCGCGCCACCATGCATGGCGCGGCACAGACATTTGGCCGCGGCAGGGCAATGGGCGCGGCCAAAAGTGTTAGTTAAAAAAAACCCGACAGTGTTAGATTTAAAATTATATTAAAAAAGGGTTAAAATTTTTTAAAAAAATCGTTTTAGGCGTATAATTTGTAACATCGTTAGTCGTTGCTATGTAAGTTTCACCCGGAACGGCCTAGTTCGTCTGTTTCAGAGTTTCTGATCAATCTGGTGGCCTGAACTTTAGGAATACCTTCCATAAATTGTTTGTGCAGCACTGTCGGTGTCTTTGGGAAACTAACCATAGCTGGATTAAAGATTCATTCATGGCAATCATTTGTACTGCTAGTGTATTTATGAAACTAAAGGCCTGTAGCAGTAACAGTGTTTCCTATTACTTGGACTATAATTTAATTGCTATCCTATCGGCGATGGGAGTGGTAGCATGACAGAGCTGCATGTGTGGGCAATAGCTGCCACTGCGAGGCGACTTAAACCGACGGCACGGCAGCACGCGCGTGCAGTATCACCAGCCACGGCCAGGCAGCATAAGTCAGTGCCGCGGCGGCCACCATGCAAACTTGGACATAAAGTCAGTGCACAGCAATAAGGTGGGCAGCACAGTGCCCATGTGGACACAGCTCCTACAATGGCGCAGGCGTGGCCCGATGGCCGTGGTTGAGCCGACATCCCCGTTGTACACGTTCGGGTTTGGTCTGGGTTTCATTCGGATTTCCTGTCTGTTCCAGAGTCTAGTTTTGGTTAGCATCCTTTTCTCTATCCGTTTCTAAGGCCCGTTTGGCAGAGCTTCACTTCACTAGTAAAACTTTTTTTTTTTTTTTGCTTCAGCTCCACGAACAGCTTCACCAGTGGAGTTGAAACGGTTTTAGTAAACTATTTAGTAAAATGGCTTTCCTGTGAGAGCATGTTTTTAGGGGCCTGGAGGAGGAGTCGGGAGAAGCCACTTTTTTTGGCTTCATCCCACCCTAAATTACTGCGGGAGAAGCCATTTTTTTTTTTGGCTCCACATGTTTTTAGGGGCTTTACCAGTGAAGCTATTTCACTTTACCCCGTTTGGTAGAAAACGGCTCCTGAAGCCGGTGGAGAAACTCTGCCAAACGGGGTTTAAGTACACTTTTAGTTTTTTCCCATGAGTCTCGTTTTGGGTTGCGTCCGTTATCTATCCACGTTTACGTGTCTGATCGGCTATCGGCTCATTTTTTTTTCCTGATTGGCGATTGGCCATTGGCCGACTTTTTTTTTTCCTGAGCCAACTTTCTTTCTTTATTCCAAGTATCATCCTCTCCTGTTGGCCATTGGAAGAATTTTTTTATTGCTAATATATATCACCAAGGACGATTGGCTGTTTTTTTTCATTTGGAGTCTGATTTTTTGCGCTTGTAAGAGCATTTCCAAGAGTTTCTCAAGTCATTGTGTTTACCAAGTCGTCAAAAAGTATTGGGACAAAGAAAGAAGGGCTTCTCCAACCGTTTCCAAAAAAAAAAATCACTCCTAAAATATAAAATTTGGCCCCACACACCAAAAATTCTTCATGACGGCGGCTTTCTTTCGCCGGAGATTGCGCAAGGAGGCGCATCTGCGTTGCCGCCGCCTTCCCGAGGCCGTCGCTGTGGAATACATGGCGGCACGGCTGCACCTCGCGGCAAAGCTGCCCTGGACGAAGCGGCTCTAGGCAGATCGCGCACTCCAGCGTCTCGGACGGCTTGCCGTCACCCTGAGCAGCATATGGGAAATACAACAGAGGCTCAATGCATGCCCGGTGCAGGTGGTCCACGGCGCCGACGACCAGGTGGTTCCGATTGAGTGCAGCCGCCATCTCAAGGCTCCCGCGCGCCGAGCTCTGTGTCATGAACAGGCGCGACCACGCTACGGTGGTTCTAGGCAGGCAGAGGAGCTTCGCCGAGGAGCTCAAGGCGTTCTGATCAGCTACTTCAAGATTCCCAGTTCACGTCCAGGATGCAGGAGTACGGCAGCATCTCAACAATGCATGCATGTCTCGTGTGATGAGCACCTGCCGATCGAGGGAGAAGAAGCCCGGGAATGAAAAGATTGCGCGGGGAAACCCGTCTTATCACGATGATACGCATGACTGTGACTGCGTGGATCTTTCCGCGCATGGGGTCGATTTTTTTAGATGCCAAGAGATTGAGAGGTGTGATTGTGAGGTATTGGAGATGTATTTTTTTAATTTTACCAAAAATCTTGAATTCGGAGAGTGTTTTGGGAACTCTTGGAGATGCTCTAACAAGCGAGTGACAGCGTTTGTTTCCTTTGCAAAATCATATTGCTATTATTTTTTATATACAAAGATGAACGCAGCCGTGTCCATGAGTATTGGAAAAGGAATTGGTATCCTATTAAGGCTCGTTTTCTAGTATTATCATATATTATTGAAATAGGTTTTGTTTAATAGAACTCATGTCCTAGCTAAGGATGAAAATGGACGGAAACGAACAGAAAATACCTCTACCATTTCTGTTTTCATATATTTTTACGGAAATGAGAGCGGGAGCTGGATAGCCAGGAGTAGAAACGGTAGCGGGATAAATAGTAATACGAAAATAGGTAAATACGATCGAAAAAATATATGGAAATGGACGGTAAGCGAGTACTCCGGGATTACGGGCCACATGAACCCTCACACATTAAAGTTAGTAAACAATTCCTTTGCAAAAGGAGTGAATAAATAAATAAGTTAAGACACCTCAGAAATCACGGACTAATCTGCTCATTCGCTTGCTTACCGTTGGTGCGTGTGTTGCTGATACTAGGTGTCAGTGTTTCGAACAGCCGACTAGTAAATTTGTATATTGCGCGTTTGACCCGGATGGTGTGCTAAGAGGACACGATGATTATACTGGTTCGGGCCAAATGTCCCTACATTCAGTTTCGGGCTGCTCGTGTTACCAGCACTGAGTTTGTAGTAGGGGTTACAAACTAGTAAGAGAGGAAGGAGCTCCCAAGTCTCTATAGTTCAATTGCTCGATGTTTCTACTGCTTGATCTATCG
The DNA here is from genome assembly GCF_019320115.1 of Miscanthus floridulus. NCBI lineage: Eukaryota > Viridiplantae > Streptophyta > Magnoliopsida > Poales > Poaceae > Miscanthus > Miscanthus floridulus. The sequence continues at coordinate 139,717,390 of NC_089581.1, read as the reverse complement.
GCCGATCGATCTCTCTCTCTGAACAGTGCCCTATCTTCCCTTTTATGGACCAAGGGGAGAGAACAAGATATCAGAGACCGAGAGAAGGGAAGAGGGAAAAAAAGAAAGAGAAATAAGGCTCCCGGGGTGTGTCGTCCTCCTCTTCGCGTGGGTCCTGCTGACCCTGTTGATCGTGGTGGCAGCAGCGTCGCACCGGGGTTCTTTTGGCCGCTGCAACATACCTACGGGCGTTCTTGTCTTCCATCCCATCCGAGCGGACGGAATGATCAAAGGGTCCCCTGACAGAGACCATATGGGGGGCTGGCGGTACAGTGGCAGTCAACTGACGCCGGTCGACTGGCGTTGGACGGTGGTCAGGCAAGGAATTGGCAGCATAGTGCTAGCCTATTGACGCGGTGGGCGACGTGAGTCTCCTAGCATGACCTGATGCGATCGCTAGTCGCGTCAGGACGCGCCCGAGACATGCTCCCAGGCGTGCGCCTCCACGTCGTAGTGGTTGAAGTGGTTCGGGTCCCATCCTAGGGCACTGCTTTTGTTCGGTAGCAAATCTAACCCCCATGGAATGGGCGAGGCGGAAATCTCGCCCTGGGGGCCGGGCGAGACGGAATCCGACCCTCAGGGGTCGGACGAGGCGGAGCCCTTGAAAGCTCTAGTTTGGTTTTAGTGAATTGATGAAACCCTAAGTGCTAACCTAGTTTATCAAAAGTGATTATGAGATAGGTAGCACTAGTCCAAGTGGTGGAGCAAATGAAGATCATGACAGGATGATAGTGATGCCATGGTAATGATCAAGTGCTTAGACTTGAAAAGAAGAAAGAGAAAAACAAAAGGCTCAAGGCAAATGTATCAATGATAGGAGCTATTTTGTTTCGGTGATCAAGACACTTAGTGAGTGTGATCACATTTAGGTTCGATAGTCGTACTATTAAGAGGGGTGAAACTCGTATCAAAATGCGGTTATCAAAGTGCCACTAGATGCTCTAATTCATTGCATATGCATTTAGGATCTAGTGGAGTGCTAATGCCCTTGAAAATATTTGTGAAAATATGCTAACACACATATGCACAAGGTGATACACTTGGTGGTTGGCATATTTGAGCAAGAGTTAGAAACTTCACCGGCGCCACCGGCACCCTATATAGAAAAGATGGAGGTCACTGTAAGTGACCGGACGCTGGTCTCGGTTGGACCGGTGCATCCGGTTAGTGGCAGTAGAGGGCACGCTGTTTCAGTCTCATGACCGGACGCTGGCGCGAAAACTGACCGGACGCTCAGGCTTGAGTCCGGTTAGTCTGACATATGATGACGTTGAGTGACCGGACGCTAGGTGTGTCCGATCGAGCATGACCGAACACGTCCGGTCGTGATTTCTTGCTTCTGGATTCATACTGGAAACGACCCGACGCTGAGGTCTAGCATCCAGTCACTTCACAGCAGCACATCCAGTCATTACTTAACAGTTGGGATCGGGCGCTCAATACTTAAAGAGAAGGGACACATGGCATGCATCGCATGACCAGATGCTGGAGTCCTGTGTCCGGTCGATATGACCGAAGCGTCTGGTCTCCCCATGTTTAGTGCAGTGAGTAGCCTAATGGCTCTATTTCATGGGGGCTTCTATTTAAGCCCCATGGCTAGCTCAAGCTCACTCTCTTGGCCATTTGCATTGACATAGCAACCTTGTGAGCTTAGCCAAAGCCCTCCCACTTATCTCCATCATTGATTCATCATCTTTGTGAGATTGGGAGAGAATCCAAGTGCATTGCTTGAGTGATTGCATCTAGAGTCACTTGGTGTTCGTGTTTTTGCTGCGGGATACACTTGTTGCTCTTAGTGGTTGCCACCACCTAGATGGCTTGGAGCAACGGAGGAGGATTGGCATGAGTTGGTGATTGTTCATGGCCATCTCTAGTGACTATGAGGGGATTTGTACCTTCCCCGGTGGAGCGCCAAAAGGTAACTCTAGTGGATTGCTCGTGTCATTGAGTTACCTCACTTGTGGGTAGGTTCTTGCGGTGTCCAATTGTGTGGACGAGGTTCGTGCAACACCTCTTAGCCGCCGAACCACCAAGTGTTGGTCGACACAACGGGGATGTAGCGTATTGGCAAGCATGTGAACCTTAGGAGAAAATTGGTTGTCTTGTCTCTTGCCCTTTGGTATTCTCCCAATGATTGATAAAGTATTTATCTCATGATTGATTCACTCCTCTACGTGGCGGTATTATCACCTCACTTACTCATTTACGTTCCCGCAAACTAGCTATATCAAGCTCTTTAGTGTAGCTAGATTTGAGAGCTTGCTTTGTGAATTAAGTTCATCTAGTGGAGCTTTTTAGTGTAGCAATTGTGAGAGCTCTTAGTGAGTAGTGACCTAGTGGATTGTGTGCCTAGTGATCATAACAACTAGAATTATTGGATAGGTGGCTTACAACCCTTGTAGAGCTAGAGCAAGTTTATATTTTGCTATTTGTTATACTAATCAAATTGTTCTAGTTGATTTATAGATTTTAAATAGGCTATTTACCCCCTCTAGCCATATTAGGACCTTTCATCCCTCCCCGTGGGACCAGACAAGTTAGAGCCCGCGCCCTGGGGTCATCGGAGTTGGAGCTCATGCCTTGGGTCGGACGAGGTGGAAACCTAGTCCTCAAAGTCGGAGCCCATGCCTTGGGGTCGAACGAGGCAGAAACCTTGTCCTCAGAGTCAGAACCCACGCCTTGGGGTCGGACGAGGCAGAAACCTCGTCCTCAGAGTCGGAGCCCACGCCTTGGGGTCGAACAAGGTGGAAACCTCATCCTCAGAGTCAGAGCCCATGCCTTGGGGTCAGATGAGGCAGAAACCTCGCCCTCGGAGTTGAACGAGGCATGGCACATCCCCTAGGGGCTAGATGAGGCCGCAGTTGCGTCCTTAACCATCGGATGAGCCAACGTGACGCTCATTAATCCTTTAGCTTGGATACCCGGATATAGATATCTGACAGTAGCCCCCAAGCCTTTGGAGGAGTGAGACACTCCTACAAAGGCTTTTTTGCGTTCCGTCGTTTGAGGGAGCATGAGAGTACTGTTCATTACTGTTGCTTTATAGTCCGTCCGTGGTTTCCGCAACCGGAGGTGACTCATCGTTTGTCTGCGACCGCATGTTTGGTCTCTTTGCGATGGCGACCCCAAGCCCTTGCGCGTAGCAAGGGTTCGGTCAGGGGGTCGGTTCATCTTGTGATCGTCGTCCCTCATGCGTCCATTTGCTAGAACGGAGGGGCTAAGCCATGCTGTGCTTTCCTCACTGGACGGACACGGTGCTCGGTGAATTGTTAATGGGCTTGTTTGAGTGGAGCCCCGACATCCCTTTCGCGGGGCCCGGTTCGAGATCAGCTGGTGACTAACTCTAGATTCTTGGTGGCCGGTCCATATAGTTCTCGGATCCGTTTGATCGATCCGAAGGCTTGATGCCTTTCTTCGGGGAAAAACCATAGACCTTGCATCATTCAAGACTCAAAATGAGGGTCGGCATGCCCGTGGCGCCTCGCGCACCTCGGGTATTGGATGCTAGCGGGCCCGTCCTTAACCTCCCCTCACTCTATGGTGCCTTAGAGTGACCGTGAACCCACTGGTGGGCCAGTCTTTGAACTCCTAGGCCTTAATGGGTTGTGGGAGCATTTTCAGCTCTGTATCCCACTTACCTGCGGTGGCCCATAGCCTTTGAAGGCTAACTGTCGCCCGGTGGATCCATCACGGGAAAGATTTGGATAGGCATGTGCTCGTCTCTCGAGGCTGTGATGCAACTAATGTAGCGTGGAACAGTGAGGGCACGACCCCTGAAGGAAGCGGATCTAGCGAGGCGTGGGGCACGTTAATTTAGGCAGATGGTTCGCCCCTCTCTCGTTCCGCCCTTACCTTATAAACGGAGTCATTTCTCCCCAGCCTCCGTACGTGCAGCCGCATCCTTGCCCCTCCAGTCTTTCTTCCTTTTGCTCTCGAGTTCTAGCCTTTGTTCCCCTGTTTTTGCTTCACCGCCGGTGAAGTTCTTGCTCTCCAGCCCTATGCCACCACTGGATCTTCTGTATCGCCATCCCCGTTCCTCGATGGAGCCATGGCTTCACTCTGACATTCTCCACGCGTGCATGGAGGGTCTAGTTAAGAAGGGCCTTCTCCATGCAAGGACTGCAGCGATGAAGTGGATCGTACCTGGTGGTGAGGATGAGTCATCACCGCCCGATGGCTACGTTGTCACCTTTGTCCCCTTCCACTAGCGTGGGTTTGTGACTCCTCTCCATTGATTCCTTCGAGGGCTACTGCACTACTACAGGTTTGAGCTGTAGCATCTGAATCCCAATGACATTTAGCACATCTCAGCCTTCGTTGTGCTATGCAAGAGGTATCTGGGGATCGAGCCCCACTTCGAGCTGTGGAAGTACTTCTTCGTCGTCGAGCTACAGAAGAAGAAGGAGAGGAAGAAGCCGAACTTGGCGGTGCCGATGGGATATGCGAGCATCCGTCTTCGATGCACCCGATCATCGAAGTACATGTCCATCCCATTGTCGAAGTCCAACAAGGGGTGGCATAAGCTCTGGTTCTACCTGAGGAACGACACCGCCGCCCCCTACCAATCTTCACCGGCCGCCTGATCGAGGATGCACTAGACGCATGGAGGTACGAGCCCATCGTGAAGGAGTAGAAGAGGCTCGATGACCTTCTCAAAGCCATCATGACTCTGAAGGAACACAGTCTTTGTGGGACCAACATCGTTGGAGTGTACCATGTTAGGAGGCTGGCACCGCTGATAGCGCGCACTCTTCTGATGTACCGGATGACTCTAGATTCCGCACCCGAAGTGATGGTGATGGTCACCGATGAGGCCCTCAGCATTGGTGAAATGGCACAATGCATCAAGGAGGCGATGGAGTGCTCGATGGATTCATCGATGGATCTTGCCTTGGTGTACCCGGTCCTAGGGCATTCCATGATGCGGTTGAACATGGGTTTCATCGAACTGGTAAGCCTTCTTTGAGTTTCTTTCATTGGGCGATCCTCGTCTGTTCTCAGATTCTAAGCAACAGGATTTGTAGCCCTACCTCTTTGCTCGTGTGCCCAACCCACCACTGCTAGAGGACATGGCCAGGAGGGTGGTGAACCATGCCGTGGCTGAGGTGGTGAAGGCAAAGAAGGAGCGGAAGAAGGCAAAGAAGTAGCGAGTGAAGCTATAGTGTGGAAAGCGTTAACAAGGCTTGGAGGAGAGCGACGACGATGAAAAGGAAGAGGAGGAGGACAAGTTCGACCCCAACATCCCATAGTGTGCGCTTGCGCGTGAGGATGAGCAAGTCAACGTGGGCAGACCAACATGACCCTGATTCCGTAGCACGCCCTAGCACAAACCAAAGAGGAGGCACCTCTAAGATCGGTGGGGGAGGACGTGCCCCCGAGGCCAGAGGAGCAAGTCCGTCCTGCTCCGACCGACCCCATCGGGGGATCGAAGTGGCCAATTACCGACATGGCAGAGTCAGAGTAGAGCGACCAGCCCCCAAAACGTTCTCAGATAATGGCGTCGAGGTGAGTTAATGACCTCTTTGCCCTTTCGTTGTGTTCTCGGATTTCATCGTGTGACGTTGGTGCTTTTCGTAGGACCTGCCCCAGCAACTTCTCGACATTGGCACCGTAGAAGATCCTGGCGTGTCGGCCAATCCCCTAAGAGCTAACTGGCATGGTGCCAAGGGCGCGCCGTGATGGCACCAAGGCAAACACAGCGCTGCATGAGGAAGCGGGGGAGGCGGAGGCGCCGATTGTGCCAGAGGAGGCGCTCGTGGAATCGGCGCCTACGCCGGTCGACACGCCTGAGGTGGGGCAGACAAGAGGAGGCGCGACCAAGGCATCCCCTATAGACATGGTGATGGCTTAGACTTCAGAGCCCAAGCTGCCAGCCTCCTCTGCCATCGGAGGGTCCACTCCCAAGGGAGCGCCGGTGACGGAGGGGGTACCATCTGCTCCCGTTGGGCCGACGTCGACGGTTGCGATGGCCGACCCCTTGGTTGGGGCTAGGCCCTCCTAGTCCCTTGTCCTGTCGGGTGACGATCCACTCGTGTGGGGAGGAAACCGACTCCATTGGGCCAGGCGGCTGGACCCGAGCGACTCGATGTTCACCCTCAATGACCCGGCAGAGGTGAAGGATTGGACGAGCGTGCGCTCAGGACTTGAGTCCACAGTCCATTCTCTGATCAACATGTTGGGGGTGTTGAATGATGATGTCGCCCTGGCCAGCCAAGTTTGTCATGTCTTCATGTTTTCTACTTTCAAGCCCTATTTATATAATTCTAACCTAATTTTCTCATAGTCCCTTGTGATGCGCAACCAGGAGAAGTCCCTATTCCTTCATCACGAGAGGGAGGTATGGGGGCTTGCTACCAAACTGTCACGGCTGCAGGAGGAGGTGGCGAGCCTCTAGACCAAGGAACGGGAAGCCCGTCAATACGTCGACAAGGCTGAGGGCAAGCTTAAGGCTATGGACGCCAAGGCCAGGGAAGATGCCATGGAGCTTGGATGACTCCACCCAACGCTCGACCTTGCCCATCAAGAGAGCATCGACGCTCGGCGCGCGCTCAAAAATGAGCAAAAGTCGAAGGAAGAAGCGGAGGGCCTGGCCGCCGCCTTGGCCAGGGATGTTGGCGTGCTCCAGAGGGAGAAGATGGTCCTCGAGGAGCAAGTGAAAGGAGAGGCTCTGGTTACCTTTTTACATGATGTTTGCAGTCAGTTTTTTGATGCTCTTTGATGTTCGGCTTAGGCAGTCCTATAGAGGCAACTCTCTGAGGTGTGGGGGCAACTCCAGTCAGAGAGCGACGACCACGACACCTTACGCGCTGCTGTCGGGTTGGTCTTCAACGACCTCGGGGTCGCCCCGGCCATGGAGACGAGCTCGCCCGTAGTTTAGGTTACCCAGAACCTGAATTGGGCGCGCACGCAAGAGAGGCCCTGTACATCGGCATCCATCGTGCGTTCGCCATCGCCTGCTCCCACTACATTAACATCAACCTGCTGGTGATCAGTGAGGGCTTTGTGCCTAGCTATACTGACGTTGAGCTAGACAAAATTGAGAAGGAAGCGGCTTGCCCGGCGTAGGACCTAGCAGAGAAGGTCGGAGAAGAAATCCTGCCCAAGAGTGTTTAGTTAGATAGCTAAGTCCGGCATCGGTATTTTTGTAAAGACTTTTATTATGGTTGGAAACATTGTTTGGCCTTTCTATATATATATAAAGTTTGTTGTGATCCGACCCTTGTTTTATGTTAAGGCATTAGAAACTTAAGTTGCGAGCAACTAAGCAATGATCACGCTGGTGAGCAAGCGATGCCATAGCTATTGGGGCGTAGGCTTTTTGCATTCTGACCAGTTTTACTCATCGTTAGTTTTTGGCAACTCTTATTTCTAGGCCCTGTCATAAAAAGGAAGGGTCGGATGGGAAAATGTTTCTGATTATATGTACTCCTATCAGCCCCCGAGTAAAACTTGACCTCAGGTAGTTGCTAGGGTCAGGTGTTACTGAAGACCGATCAGATCAGAAGTGAACCCGATAGGAGGTAACATTTTTTCGATTTTTGCAGAAATATTACTCAGTTTGATAAGCATATTGGAAGCTTTGGAACGGGAAGACTAAGGGTAAAAGCGACGTAGTTGTTCGATGTTCCAGGCATTGGCGATGGCTTTGCCGTCATCAGTCTTGAGCTTGTAGGTCGTCAAAGTACTTCTGCGATGATGTACGGTCCTACCCACGGCGCCGAAAGCTTGTGACAATTTTTGTTGCTCTAGATGCGGCGAAGGACTAAATCGCCTACACCAAAGGCGTGACCCCGCACGCCTTGGCTATGGTACCGTCATAGCGCCTGCTGGTATTTGGCCAAATCGAGCCAGGCGACGTCGCGTGCTTCATCAAGCAGGTCCATGGCATCTTGCAAAGATGCTTTGTTTCCCTGCTCGTTGTAGGCCTTGACCCTTGGCGCTCCATAGTCGAGGTCGGTCGGGAGGATGGCTTCGGAGCCGTAGACCATGAAAAACAACGTGTAAATGGTTGTCCGACTGCTGGTCATCCTTAGGCTCCAGAGTACCGAGGGGAGCTCCGTGACCCACCGTCCACCAGCTTTGTTAAGCCAGTTGAAGATACTGGGATTGAGACCTTGGAGGACCATGCCATTCGAGCGCTCGACCTACCTATTCATGCTGGGGTGTGCTATGGTAGCCCAATCAACATGGATGTGGTGGTAATCGCAGAACCAGAGGAATTTCTTCCCCATGAACTATGTGCCATTGTCAGTTATGATGGAGTTTGGGACCCCGAATTAGTGGATGATGTACGTGAAGAACAACACGGCCTGCTTGAATTTGATCATGGTGATCGGCTGAGCCTCTATCCACTTCGTGAACTTGTCCACGACGACAAGTAAGTGCGTAAAGCCCCTAGGTGCCCTCTTGAGGGGCCCTACCAGGTCGAGCCCCTAGACCACAAATGACCACATGATGAGGATCATCTGGAGTGCTTGGGTCGGCATGTGAGTTTGTCAAGCATAGTACTGGCATTCTTTGCAGGTGTGTATGACCTGCTCGGCGTCGGCCACCACGGTTGGCCAATAGAAACCTTGCCAGAATGCATTTCCGACCATGGTTCTAGGTGCGGTGTGATGTCCGTAGACCCCTCCATGGATGTCTTCCAGTAGGTCCTTCCCCTACTCGGTGGGGATGCAATGTTGCAGGGTTTTGGTGTGGCTGCGCTTGTAGAGCTCACCTTTGATGATGACAAAGGACTTGGTGCGATGCGCGAGCCATTGGACCTCCATCTTGTCGGTAGGGAGCACCTCATAGAGGAGGCAATCGAGATAGGGTATTCTCCAGTCGGTCGGAGGGTCAGGCCCCACCACTAGGTCTTTGACGAGTTCCATGACCTCAGAGTCGGATGGAACTGAGGGTCGATCAGCCCCTGAGCCTAGAACTAGTGGCTCATTGCCTGTCGTAGAACCGACCAATTTATAAGAATACAAGTACAATGGCAGCCCGCAAGCGGTCGCACTATCATACTTGAACCCATATAAACCTGGTAGTCCGTCGAGTACCACGACGGGTCTTAATAAACGATTTATAACAACCATGATCGTACAGGATTCAACATACATGCCACATATTACATAAAGTTCACAGATACATTTCACCATCAGAGTGCGAATAAAAGTTATTACAATCCGAGTTTGATAAATAAAGCGGAAGCAATTAAGTTCGAAAATAAAGTTTCCAACATAGTTTAATACAGTGCCAAGTCGGATCACGGTCCACAAAAGCAAGGATAGGAATTAATAAAGAAGCTTGCCCAAGGCTTACTCCTCATCCACGGCGGGATAGAAGCAACTCTTGCAATAACCATGATACACAGTGCCATCTGCAATAATGGGAAAATAAACCCTGAGTATGGGAAGGTACTCAGCTAGACTTACCCATCATGAACCAGAAATAAAATGACTCCAAGGATTATGCAAGGCTATATAAGTGGACATAACTTGACAACATTTTGCGTAAAAGGCAATTAACGTAGTTGGACCATTACGATGCCTTTATCAAGTTAATTATAACTATCCATTTCTAGATTAGCAACTATCCTGTGCCAAACATGTGGTATATCATTTAGAAGCATACAATAGTAACCATAGCAGGTATTGTAATTCCATATTCATCCGAACCATCATGTTTCATAACACAGTTACTACGATGTTGGAGCTAGTCAAGTTTCTCACTATCCGGGAGAGACGACGATTCGAATCGATTTCAACCAGCTGGGAATTTATTCCTAACACAAACCTAGGTCTACCAGCCACGATAGCCTTAGGTCACCTTTGGTACAACTCAGGTACACATTTCATGGGTCCGTACCGCGCCGCACAATCTGGAACACCAGATGCTAGGATGCTCAGGCCAAGCCTGCCCTTGGGCTCAGTCTGATCATTCCCAGGAAGGAGCGCACAACAGAACGGTTCCTGGCCTGAGTTGAATTACTCGGCTTTGCGGTCGAAACGAGTTATCTAGCCAGCTAAGTGAGAGGCATGCGTTTAATCTTGTCAGAAGTTCCAACAATGGTACGGTCCTTGATCGACACAGACGGGGATAGATCCACACCCAAGACCTCCATGCCTTGTTGCTTCTCTATCGATCTCCCGCTCGGTCTCGATTTACTTTTACCCCATGGTTCTGTTCCACGATAGCAGATATAGCCAACCTTGCTCCGATATCCACCTATATCTCGTAGGTGACAGGACATCACCCGACTTCTACCGGTCTAAGCATGGCTAAGCATATATTTGATCCTGGACCTATACCGATTAAAGGTGTAATATCTGGACAAGGAATGTACATGCACCAAGTGGTTCTATTCAACTCTTATAACCTAATGCATCAATCATAAGTACTTAAGTAAACATTTGTAAAATACTAGGAGACTAGAATGCTCTGGGGCTTGCCTCGTAGAAAGGAAGTAGGGCGGTGGTCAGGACACTCCGGAAGCTCTTTAGGGTTCTACTCCATACCCTCGGGAGCTGCGGCTTGCGGATTCTCCTGCTGGTCTCCTTCCTCTACTTCTTCGAATTCCAGCAACGTTATCTCTTCCTCCGATCCTAGATGCATGAATATGGCATAAGTATTACGAATGCATATATGTTAACAAGTGCATCATGTTTATTGAGTAGGTGCATATCTCTTCTCGATTATTTAATTAACTGCTTCCCCAATGCATCGATTATACCACAAAACAGTAGCTACTTGTTTCACTCATAACTGGATTTCTACTAATCCAATTACAGTGATCCTAGACTTTCTAGAAAGCTTATCAAATTTTCTACAACTTTGTTATTAACTATTTTTACAGTACACATCATTTTCAACAGGCAACTCATTAAACTCCAGAATCTATCCGGAACCCTTTTAATTTTACATTTTAAAGCAACGATACTACTACTTCATGAAATCAGTCCAAATTTGACAACATAAAATCTACCAACAGTTTAAGCATGCCAAATACATTCAAGACAATATAATGGTGAAGCCTAAACTATTTCTTTATATGACTTTATTATTTTATTTGGATACATAGGTTAAATAATAAATATATAACAAATGTGCATAAAAAATTCTTAACAATTTACAGTGTCCTTCTAAGGCTATCAAAGGACTACTATAAAAATTTCATGTCATTTTGCCAAGTAGAACATCCTATACAAAAATGACAAGGCAGCAAGGCTTGAAATAGCATAAATGGAAAACCCTATTGAAAGTGTCAAACAAGAGATTTCCTATTTTTCTTAGCATCCATATGGTACTAGGATTACCTCCAACAAATTTCATGAATTTTGGATTCATAAATAATTTATAAAAATTCATGCAAGGATTAACTATTCATAAAAGAAAAATCTATAACTATAAATCTACACATGCACTGGTCCTCAAATTTTTACTAGAGCTCATATATGCTAATACTAGCTTACCACAAAAATTTCATAATTTTTGGAGCACAGGAACTCTAGATATAAAATAAACAAATTTGAATGCATTCAAAAGCACATTTCAAATCCCTATTTAAATCTCCAAAAATTTCTACTGTAAATGTCAAGAACATATTTTTCCTAAATACTACACTTCCTAAGGAACACTAACAAATTTATTTCACAATTTTTGAAGCTACCAAACTGAAGATACAAAAATTACAAAACATATGAAATCTGCATTCAAAATGAACTAGCTTTAATACATGGAGTTGCTGACACGCGGGACCCACTGGTCAGTTGACCCCACCAGTCAGCGAGACAAAACAGAGCCGGCGGTGTCGCTCGACGCTGCGTGGCTGGAGCTCATCGATGGCGAGTCCACCGGAGGTAACATCTTCACGGCGTGACCTACTCGACCTAGCGCATCTATTGAACCACTTGGCCAGCCCTATCGTCGACGCCAGTGATGACGGCGGCGGCCATGGTGGAGCGGAGGTGCGGTCCGATGGCGAGACACCGGTGGAAGCTATGGCGGCTCAATCAAATGCTATGCCGAGCATCACCGAGCTACGACGGACCTAGCTAGCACCCTTTTGTGGCTTGGGATGGTCGGTGGCGATGTGGCCACGGTGACGGGGCTAGCGGTGGAGCTCTGGCGAGGCTTTACACGTTGCGGTGGCTTACCAAGTGCTATCAGCGGGCACGGGAGGAGGCAGTGGGTTGCTGGGGAGCTGATGGTGCTGCTGCGGTGACGATTGGGTGGCTCGGCGCGAGCTTGCGCACGGCTATGGCGACAGCGGAGGCGAGGAGATGCTCGGCTATTGCTGTGGGCGCTGCCAGTGAATATTAAAGTTGTTTATAATGATACTCTAAACATGTTTAGGCAAGTTGCAAGGTCATTCAATCATTTCATATAGTAGTCACTCATTGAGCTAGTTAGTGTAATCACAAGAACGCTTAAGTGTTGGTTCATGAAATATAGCCATGAACAAGGTCCTATTTGCTACCCTAGGTGTTGCTACATGTTTGTGTGACTCACATCCACCAAGTACATGTATCCACTCATGATCATATGCATAGACACATGGAGACATGAAATAACGAGAAAAGTTGCATATGATTAAGAAACATGCGATAATAAGCAAACGTTGCAGATGTTTCAATCCAATGTTTCAGTGGTAAATGCTTGTTTATGAATGCTTGATGATCATGCTCATGCTATGCAAGTCAAGTTATGCAAGGCTAACACCCGAGGTATTATAGCCCCTCCCCCTTATAAAAATCTCGTCCCGAGATTTACAAGACCTACCATTCTTGGAAAAAGGCGGGATAAACTTCTCATAGATAATCTTCTCTTTCCCACGTAGCATCTTGTTCACTATAATTGTTCCACACCACCTTATAGAACTTAATAATCTTATTCCTTGTCACTCTCTCCATCTCCTCTAATACTCGAATTGGCCTTTCTTCATAGGTCAAATCCGATTGAAGCTACACGTTAGTGGGTGCAATAGCTTCTTCAGGTACTCGAAGACATTTCTTCAACTGAGACACATGGAACACATCAAATATTGCACTCATTTCTGGTGGAAGTTGTAACTTATATGCAACATTTCCTTTTCATTCCAAAATTTTGTATGGCCCTACATATCTTGGTGAAAGCTTCTTTTTCATCCCAAATCTTTTCACACCTTTCATGGGTGATACTCTCAAGTATACATTGTCACCCACTTCAAAAGTTAGTGGTCTTCTTCTTCTGTCGGCATAACTCTTTTGTCTTGATTGAGCTGCCTTCATATGTTGTTGGATGATACGTACTTGCTCTTTGGCTTCATTGACAAAATCAATACCAAAGTATCTCCTTTCACCGGGCTCAATCCAGTTCAATGGAGTTCTACATTTTCTGCCATACAAGACTTCAAATGGAGCCATTTTGATACTCACTTGATAACTGTTGTTATAGGAGAACTTAGCTAAAGGTAACCATTTCTCCCATGAACCTTTTGAAGATATAACACAAGCTCTAAGTAAATCTTCTAGGATTTGGTTCACTCGCTCTGTTTGTCCTAAAGTTTGCGGATGATATGCCGAACTTCTGATTAGCTTGGTTCCCAAAGCCTGGTGTAAGTGCTCCTAGAAACGAGCTATGAAATGTGGTCCTCGATCTGAGATTATAGTCCTAGGTACTCCATGCAGTCTCACGATCTGGGAAATATATAACTCAGAGTATTTCCCCACGTGATATGTTGTGTGAACTAGTACAAAATGTGCTGACTTGGTGAGACGGTCAACAATTACCCATATTGAACCGTGACCTTGTGGCGTCATTGGAAGGCCTGTGATAAAGTCCATGCTGATTTCCTCCCATTTCCATCCTAGAATAGGCAATGGCTAAAGTAGCCCCGTAGTTTTCATATGGATAGCTTTTACTCTACTGCAGTTATCACACCTAGCAACATAGGCTACGATCTCTTTCTTCATCTTAGTCCACCAAAAATGGGGTTTTAAATCTTGATACATTTTACTACTACTCGGATGGATAGACAATTTGGATGAGTGAGCTTCATCTAAAATTTGATTCCTTAGCTCACAGTCTTTTGGTACCACTAGTCGGTCCTTAAACCATAATACACCTCTTTCGTCCAATCTAAAATGTTTGGTTTCTTGCTCTTGCATTTTTCTCTTGATGTGACTTATTCCTACATCTGTCTGCTGTAGCTCTATGATTTTGCTCTCAAGTGAACAACTGATCGTGATATTGTGTAGTACAGCAGGATGTAACAAGTTGAATCCATCTTCCAATAATGCTTCCACAGTGTTGCAATGAGGCTTCTGACTGAGTGCATCGGCTACTACATTAGCTTTACCCAGATGGTAATGCACTTCTAAATTGTAGTCCTTAATCAATTCCAACCATCTTCATTGTCTCATGTTCAGCTCTGGTTGGGTAAAGATATACTTGAGACTTTTGTGGTCAGTATAGATATGACATACATCGCCCAACAAGTAATGTCTCCATATCTTTAATGCATGGACAACGGCTGCAAGTTCCAAATCATGTGTAGGGTAGTTGACTTCATGTTTTCTCAATTGCCGAGAAGCATATGCAATTACTCTTCCTTCTTGCATAAGCACACATCCTAAACCTATTCTCGATGCATCACAAAATACATCAAAAGGCTTTTCAATGTCTGGTTGTGCTAGCATAGGTGCTGTAGTCAACAAAGTTCTGAGGGTGTGAAAAGCTATTTCACATTTAGGTGTCCATTTGTACTTCTCATCTTTCTATAGTAGTCTGGTCATAGGCTTAGCTATATTTGAGAAATATGGAATGAAACAACGATAATATCCCGCTAACCCTAGAAAACTCCGAACTTCATGAACCAAAGTTGGGGCTTTTCAATCCATGACCTCTTGTACTTTTGATGGGTCTACAGAGATTCTATCTCTTGATAAAATATGACCTAAGAAAGGTACTTTGCTCAACCAAAATTCACATTTGCTAAATTTTGCATATAGCTTATGCTCCCTCAATCTGGATAGGACAATCCTCAGATGCTCTTCATGATCTGACTCATTTTCTGAATAAATCAATATATCATTGATAAACATGACCACAAACTTGTCGAGTTCGGGCATGAATACCGAGTTCATCAGGTACATGAAGTAGGCTGGAGCATTTGTTAGTCCAAAAGACATAACCAAATACTCGTATAAGCCATACCTAGTAGAGAAAGCAGTTTTAGGTATCTCCTCCGGTCTGATCTTTATCTGATGGTAGCCTGATCTCAAGTCAATTTTGGAGAATACCTTTGCCTTCGCTAGCTGATCGAACAAGATGTCGATGCAGGGCAATGGATATTTGTTCTTGATGGTCATAGCATTGAGTGGTCTATAATCTACACACATTCTCAGTGACTTGTCCTTCTTTTTCACAAACAAGGCTGGACATCCCCACAGAGATGAGCTAGGTTGAATAAGACCCTTGTCCAATAGATCTTGTAATTGAACCTTAAGTTCCGCTAACTCATTGGGTGGCATTCTATAGGGCCTTTTGGATATGGGTGCCGTACCTGGCACTAACTTGATCTTAAATTCCACGTCCCTATCCAGGGGTAGACCTAGTAATTTCTCAGGAAATACATCCAGAAAATCACAAACCACGGGGATATCACATATTGTGGTGGTTTGGATAGCATAGGCTAAATGTTGGGGTTCAAAATCGTGGGAGAGTGGTACTAGAAAAGCATTCCCTCCTTGGGTTCTCTCAACATAATAGTATGGGTGCTAGTGTCAATAAGAACACCATGATCCTTCATCCAATTCATGCATAAGATTACACTTATCGATAACCTGAGCAATATTATCAAATCTGTTGTGTACTCCCTCCCTTGTATAGAGATGAGTACATTTTTTACTATCTTTTTGGTAGTAACAGTTCCCCCTGCTGAACTTATGTTAAAACCCCCTTTGCTTACTTCAATTATTTCTTGATCATGTCTAGATGCAAATGCTTGACTCATAAATGAATGAGAAGCTTCCGAATCAAATAAAACAATAGCGGGATGCTTGTTGACGAGAAACATACCAGCCGTGACAACTTCTCCGGCGGGCACTTCCTCCACAGCGGTATAATGCACTTGTCCTTGACGTGCCCTGGCATTCGCCTGCCTCTGATTGTTCTGATTTGGGTTTCTATTCTTCTTGGGGTGGGGGCATTCCTTGGACCAATGACCCAGTTGGTTGTAGTTGAAACATGGTTGATTACTTCTAAATCCGGTGGAGCTGTCGTGACTACCATTTCCTTTTGGTAAGGCAATAGTAAACGCCTTACGGAATGGTTTCTGTGGCCTATTATTCTGAGCTTTCGGTGGTGGAGGCCTAAACTTGGGTGTAGGTGGACAGAATTGTGGCCTAGCTGTGATAGGCGCTTTTGACTGGAAAGATCCGGATGCACCAGCCTCATATGCCCTTTTGCGACCCTTGGCAATTGCATGCATGTTGTTATGGTTTTCTTGGGTCAAGGCATCACTAATAAACTCATTGTACGTGGCACACCTAGAATTTGCCATAGTCTTCATCAGTTTAGTACCCAGACCTCGCTTGAAACTCTCTATCTTTTTCTCTTCAGTATCCACAAAACTTGGAGCATATCTGGACAAGTTGTTGAATGCGTGCATATATTTGGTGAGTGACTTTGTTCCTTGAGTGAGCCTCATAAATTCGGCTGCTTTCATGCACATCAGGCCCGGGGGAATATGATGTCCCCTAAAAGCCAGCTTGAACTGTTCCTAGGTCACTCGTGCATTAGAAGGCAAAGATGACAGGAAATGTGTCCACCAGATCCCTGCTGGTCCTTGCAATTGATGAGAAGCATACTTAGCTTTCAGATGCTCTATGACCCTTAGTAGACGAAATTTCTGCTCAATGGTATTCAGCCACTCGTCAGCCTATAGTGGTTCCTCAGCCACCTTGAAGATTGGAGGCTTCGTGTCCAAAAACTCCTTGAATGTACAGTGCTAATTTGGCTCGGCCCCTGGTTGATGTGGGTGGCCTCGAGCAGTGTTTTGCGCGATGAGGCGCAAAGCTTCCTCCATTGTCCTTTGGCTCCCTAGGAACTAGGTAAAGAACTCCTGAGCAGACGGCGGCGGTGGGGGTGGCAAGTCATCATGGTTGCCATCCTGGCTACCACCAGCTCCAGCACGGGTGCGCGTCATCTGCGAAGTTGCAACAATAAGCGATTATTGGTTGATGCTAAGAGATTACAGATGAATTAGGTACTCATGCCAAACTGAAATTACTGGAGAAAATTCTCAAAATCACAATAAAAACAGAGGCATAACAATTCATTCTCGCAACATGACATCCCCAATTTGACCACTTATCGCGCTCATAACGCATGCAAATTTAAATCGTGATTACCGACAAAGGACTAGAATTGCATTGATGTTCAACCAAACATGCGATTAATCAACATTACATGATAGTCGGGTTACTAATGCCAAATTCGAACTACAGGTCCATTACATGAATAAAGGTGATACATTAGACCTTCCACTAAGTACTAAGCGATCTAATCCTCATCATGATCACTATCGAGGTCAGACGTAGGATCACCTCCTTCCTCAGGCTCCACTTCTTCTTCAGGCTCTACTTCTTCTTCTTCCTCGTCCTCTTCTAGATCCATCTCTGTGGCTCCAGGTGGGACATAAGGGTGGAGTTGATTATTCAGCAGATGAACCTCCTCATGTAGGTTATCGTTGTATTCTTCTGCATTGGCCAGCTGCTGCCCTAGCTCGAACTATCGAGCTCTTAGAACATCTTCCCTCGACCAGGCTGCATTCCTTTGGTGAGTCAACTGAGTCATCTCTATAGTGAGCCTCTCAATCTTGGTGTCGTGCTCCCTCTGAAGCTGATGTCGGTCCTCACGGGCATGACCAAGAGCACCAGACACACGTCTGAGGCTACCTTCTACTCCATCTAACACTCTCATTACTGCGAACATGGCACTCATGGAAGGGTTATCACTGTTCTACCCTTCTGCTGGACCAATCTCCAAAGATCTTCCTCTTGCCTGCTACCATGAGTCAGTGGAGGGGTTGCCCCTTGGAAAAACTCCAACCAAAGCAGCTGTCAGCTCCTGAGGAAAATGATCCATGATATCCCTCAGGACCCCAAAGGCTGCCCTGCCAGCTGCTTCTTCAGCAGTCCTGCCAGTTGACTCATAACACCAACCTGTCCACTCAGACTCATCACCTAGGGGACAAACAATGGCCTCTACAGTAACTAAGAGACCTTCTCCCAACTGCTCATTTGCCCAGAAGTAGCGGGGTTCCATTCCATCAGGATAGCCTACATAGCTGAGCACTCTCCACAAGAGTGTAGGCATCCCAAACTCTCCAAGGAATGTGTGACGTTGATGGGTACATGGAGCAAGCTGACGGCTAGGAGCTCTACCTCTGGTGGACTTGCGAGCGGTTTGCTTTGTGCGTGCCATCTGCACCATTAACATGTACCACTTGGTGAGACAATGCCATAATGGATAAGAGTTACATAACCGAGTAAGAATTTTATAAGGGGAGGAACAATGTAGTTATGTGAATGGTAATTATCATGATGCATGCTCGTGCCGTACGTCCTGACAAACTTAGAAAAAATTTGTTTCTAATCGGTAGACATGGTGGCATACATTTGTTCTCTCATAAATAGCATAACTAGTCGAGCTACATGTTTCGTTGTTAGTGTACCTGCATAAAATTCCATTTCAGCCCTAAACCCATAATGAAGTATGCAGAATGTAGTTGTAAATACTTCCATATATGTATACCCATACATATACTTCCGTATCAATCTACCCGACAATAATTTAAACCCACAATTAAATACGTACCATATACACATGCAAGCATGCATACATAGCCGTACCAAAGCTAACTCTCCCCGACCGCACGCTTACCTCTTGCGGTCATACACTCGTCATCTTACCTTGGCGTAGAGGCATTTGATCCATACATTACCACTCAAGTGAATGGCATCCATACAATAGCACGCCGTATGGACGACGAAGTAAAAACCCCCATGTTAGTACTTAAATAGCCACATAAAAGTCCTTAATTTGGGCATAAGGAAAGTGATCATTGGCACACTTTAGATTTCAAATACCTATTATATAACTATTAGTTGCTAGAGAAGGGTTTTTGGAAAACAAAAACTTTTGTTTTAAATACACTTGTGACAATTAACGTTAAATCTTGCTCTGATGCCAGCTATCGCAGAACCGATCAATTTATAAGAGTACAAGTACAATGGTAGCCCGCAAGCGGTTGCACTGTCATACTTGAACCCATATAAACCCGGTAGTCCGTCGAGTACCACGACGGGTCTCGATAAACGATTTACAACAACCAAGATCGTACAGGATTCAACATACATGCCACATATTACATAAAGTTCATAGATACATTTCATCATCAGAGTGTGAATAAAAGTTATTACAATCCGAGTTTGATAAATAAAGCAGAAGCAATTAAGTTCAAAAATAAAGTTTCCAACATAGTTTAATACAGTGCCAAGTCAGATCATGGTCCATAAAAGCAAGGATAGAAATTAATAAAGAAGCTTGCCCAAGGCTTACTCCTCATCCATGGCGGGATAGAAGCAACTCTTGCAATAACCATGATACACAGTGCCATCTGCAACAATGGGAAAATAAACCCTGAGTACAGGAAGGTACTCAGCTAGACTTACCCGTCATGAACCAGAAATAAAATGACTCCAAGGATTATGCAAGGCTATATAAGTGGACGTAACTTGACAACATTTTGCGTAAAAGGCAATTAACGTAGTTGGACCATTACGATGCCTTTATCAAGTTAATTATAACTATCCATTTCTAGATTAGCAACTATCCTATGCCAAACATGTGGTATATCATTTAGAAGCAAACAATAGTAACCATAGTAGGTATTGTAATTCCATATTCATCTGAACCATCATGTTCCATAACACAGTTACTATGATGTTGGAGCTAGTCAAGTTTCTCACTATCCGGGAGAGACGGCGATTCGAATCGATTTCAATCAGCTGGGAATTTATTCCTAACATAAACCCAGGTCTACCAGCCATGATAGCCTTAGGTCACCTTTGGTACAACTCAGGTACACATTTCGTGGGTCCGTACCGTACCGCACAATCTAGAACACCAGATGCCAGGATGCTCAGGCCAAGCCTACCCTTGGGCTCAGTTTGATCGTTCCTCGGAAGGAGCACACAACAGAACGGTTCCCGGCCTGAGTTGAATTACTCGGCTTTGCGGTCGGAACGAGTTATCCGGCCAGCTAAGTGAGAGGCATGCGTTCAATCTTGTTAGAAGTTCCAATAACGGTATGGTCCTTAATCGACATAGACGGGGATAGATCCACACCCAAGACCTCCATGCCTTGTTGCTTCTCTATCGATCTCCCGCCTGGTCTCGATTTACTTTTACCCCATGGTTCTGTTCCACGATAGCAGATATAGCCAACCGTGCTCCGGTATCCACCTATATCTCGTAGGTGATAGGACATCACCCGACTTCTATCGGTCTAAGCATGGCTAAGCATATATTTGATCCTGGACCTATACCGGTTAAAGGTGTAATATCTGGACAAGGAATGTACATGCACCAAGTGGTTCCATTCAACTCTTATAACCTAATGCATCAATCATAAGTACTTAAGTAAACATTTGTAAAATACTGGGAGACTTAGAATGCTCCAGGGCTTGCCTCGTAGAAAGGAAGTAGGGCAGTGGTCAGGACACTCCGAAAGCTCTTTAGGGTTCTGCTCCACGCCCTCGGGAGCTATGGCTTGCGGATTCTCCTACTGGTCCCCTTCCTCTGCTTCTTCGAATTCCAGCAACGTTATCTCTTCCTCCGATCCTAGATGCATGAATATGGCATAAGTATTACGAATCCATATATGTTAACAAGTGCATCATGTTTATTGAGTAGGTGCATATCTCTTCTCGATTATTTAATTAACTGCTTCCCCAATGCATCGATTATACCACAAAACAGTAGCTACTTGTTTCACTTATAACTGGAGTTCTACTAATCCAATTATAGTGATCCTAGACTTTCTGGAAAGCTTATCAAATTCTCTACAACTTTATTATTAACTATTTTTACAGTACACATCATTTTCAATAGGCAACTCATTAAACTCCAGAATCTATCCGGAACCCTTTTAATTTTGCATTTTAAAGCAACGATACTACTACTTCATGAAATCAGTCCAAATTTGACAACATAAAATCTACCAATAGTTTAAGCATGCCAAATACATTCAAGATAATATAATGGTGAAGCCTAAACTATTTCTTTATATGACTTTATTATTTTATTTGGATACATAGGTTAAATAATAAATATATATCAAATGTGCATAAAAAATTCTTAAAAATTTACAGTGTCCTTCTAAGGCTATCAAAGGACTAATATAAAAATTTCATTTCATTTTGCCAAGTAGAACATCCTATACAAAAATGACAAGGCAGCAAGGCTTGAAATAGCATAAATGGAAAACCCTATTGAAAAGTGTGAAGCAACAGATTTCCTATTTTTCTTAGCATCCATATGGTACTAGGATTACCTCCAACAAATTTCATGAATTTTGTATTCATAAATAATTTATAAAAATTCATGCAAGGATTAACTATTCATAAAAGAAAAATCTATAACTATAAATCTACACATGCACTGGTCCTCAAATTTTTACCAGAGCTCATATATGCTAATACTAGCTTACCACAAAAATTTCATAATTTTTGGAGCACAGGAACTCTAGATATAAAATAAACAAATTTGAATGCATTCAAAAGCACATTTCAAATCCCTATTTAAATCTCCAAAAATTTCTACTGTAAATGTCAAGAACATATTTTTCCTAAATACTACACTTCCTAAGGAACACTAACAAATTTATTTCACAATTTTTGAAGCTACCAAACTGAAGATACAAAAATTACAAAACATATGAAATCTGCATTCAAAATGAAGTGGCTTTAATACATGGAGTCGCTGACACACGGGACCCACTGGTCAGTTGACCCCACCAGTCAGTGAGACAAAATAGAGCCGGCGGTGCCGCTCGACGCTGCGTGGCTAGAGCTCGTCGACGGTGAGTCCACCGGCGGTAACATCTTCACGGCGTGACCTACTCGACCTAGCGCATCTATTGAACCACTTGGCCAGCCCTATCATCGACGCCAGTGATGACAGCGGCGGCCATGGCGGAGTGGTGGTGCAGGCCGACGGCGAGACGCCGGTGGAAGCTACGGTGGCTTAATCAAATGCTATGCCGAGCATCACCGAGCTACGACGGACCTAGCTAGCGCCCTTTCATGGCTTGGGATGGTCGGTGGCGACGTGGCCACAGTGACGGGGCTAGCAGCGGAGCTCTAGCGAGGCTTTGCACGGTGTGGTGGCTTACCAAGTGCTATCAGCGGGCACGGGAGGAGGCAGTGGGTTGCTGGGAAGCTGATGGTGCTGCTACGGTGACGATTGGGCGGCTCGGCGTGAGCTTGCGCATGGCTATGGCGACGGTGGAGGTGAGGAGATGCTTGGCTATTACTGCGGGTGCTGCCAGTGATGAAGGAGAGCCAAGAATTGTGAAATGAGGGCGCGGACAGGAGCGGGCGGGTGCTGGCGTGATAATGCCACGCTCAGGCGTGTCGTGGCCTGCGCAGTCAGGGCAACGGCGACGCGCGGCCATCGTGACCTCCACGCGGCGTGCGGTTCCTGCCGATGTTAGCCACTGAAGATTTCGATTCAGTCGGTTCAGTTAGGCAAGGCCGAGCCTAACGACGAGTTTTGCAATCGAGTTAACTGAGAATCCATGGCTCCATTGTGCAAACATCCTAAACCGAATTGGTAGACCTATGTACCAGCTTCAACTATTGTTCAATAATCATGTTCTAATTCCCAACCAACATCGAGTAAAATCAATCCAAAGTCAGGCTGACAGCACTGTCAGTGATCAAGACTTAGAAAAATTTTTGTTAAGTGTTGAAATCTTGATTCTTCTGACTTTTGTGGGACCAATTTAAGCAGGTTAGAAGCTAAATCAGTCAATGACCTAAAAATAAAAGTTGTTCCTTATGTCAAATACTACAACTTTGCTTTAGTGATCTCCTCCATGCAAGGTCTCTAACACCTAGTTCAAACTTGGTCAAACCTGTCACATTTACATGATGATACACATCAAAGCATGGCTTAATGACCTTTTTACCCCTAACCATGAATATTAAAGTTGTTCATAATGATACTCTAAACATGTTTAGGCAAGTTGCAAGGTCATTCAATCATTTCATATAGTAGTCACTCATTGAGCTAGTTAGTGTAATCACAAGAAAGCTTAAGTGTTGGTTCATGAAATGTTGCCATGAACAAGGTCCTATTTGCTACCCTAGGTGTTGCTACATGTTTGTGTGACTCACATCCACCAAGTACATGTATCCACTCATGATCATATGCATAGACACGTGGAGACATGAAATAACGAGAAAAGTTGCATATGATTAAGAAACATGCGATAATAAGCAAACGTTGCAGATGTTTCAATCCAATATTTCAGTGGTAAATGCTTGTTTATGAATGCTTGATGATCATGCTCATGCTATGCAAGTCAAGTTATGCAAGGCTAACACCCAAGGTGTTACATTGCCAGTCTATTCTAGTTCCTTGTATCGGACCGAGGGCTTGTGCGGGTCGCTAGCGAAGATGCCTGTGGGGACTGGCTCTTAGCTCAATGCCATCTTTGCTAACGTGTTGGCTACTTTGTTGAGCCGCCTTGGGATATGGTTGAGAATGAGGCCATCGAACTTGTCCTCCAACTGTCGGACCTCATGGCAATACACAGTCATCTTGGTGTTGTGGTGGCTTGACTCCTTCATAACCTATGTTGGGGACTATGATGCCTAAGAGGGGGGGTGAATTAGGCAACTTAAAATTCAACTTCTAAAATATGGCCTCTTTTTCTAACCCAAGCAAAACTTATGCAATAGATAAACTATCTAAATATGCAACTACAGTTTTGCTAATGTGTTGCTATCTCTACCGCAAAAAGGAGTAATGTAAGCAATGTAAATGCGGAAGCTAAAAAGCAAGGTAGAGATATGCAAACTAGCATCAATGACTCTGGTATTTTTAATGAGGTATCGAGAAGCACACAAGCTTCTCCCTAGTCCTCATTGGAGCCCCTCGCAAAGAATCCCTTGCAAGGGCCAAGCTCCTGGTCGGGTAACTCCATGGATAGCCTCAGGCCTTCCCCACACGCAAGTGGGTCTCCGACGTGCCATTCGGTAAGCCTTTCCCGGATGCTCCCCGCCATCTTCACTATCAAGCTTCTGGCCGAAACATCGTGGGCCTTGTTCCCTCCGGTACACGATGGCGGCCACACCACAACTGTGGTTGGTGTGATCTCGCAAGACTACAAGCCCTCTGATGTACAACTATGGTGCGCACAAGCACCGAGTGGTAAGAGGTATGCAAACCTCACTAAACACTAGGCCTAAACCTAGAGCAAGCACATAAGCGGTGGTCTAATCAACCTAAGCACTTCGCAAAGCACCTGTGCTAATCACCAAATGAATCACTAAGCACATTGCAAGTGGAGATCACTAAAATGGTGTATCAACACCCTTGATATGTTTCCTCAGCTCCACTCACTTCATTTGGTCGGTTGGGGGTTGTATTTATAAGCCCCACTGAGAAAGTAGCTGTTGGGGATGAAATCCACCTTTTTTGCTATTGACTAGACGCTTAGGTTGTCCTGATCGGATGTGTTCGGTTGTCCTGACCATTAAAGCCATGATCAACTGATCGGACGCTGCCAGCGTCCGGTCACATGCCACCGGACATGTCTGGTCGCAATTTCATCACTCTAGAACCTCTCTGTACTTAATCAGACTTTGTTGTCCTGTGTTCGGTCGATTTGCCTGTTTAGTGTCCGGTCGTTGTTGCTGCCGAGCCTCTTGATCGGAGTGTCCGATCACTATGCTACCAGCATCTGGTCTAGCGTCCGGTCACCTCTGTGAGCTCGTTTCTTTGTGATCTTGCGTCCAGCTTGGTTCCTATCTTTGTGCTTGGACTTTACTTGATATCTTGGATCTTCTCTTGTGCTTCTAAGGTTTTGCTTACGGTGTTGATCATTGAATCATCACGTCACCTTCGTCCAAGTCATGTCTTGCACCCTATTGAACTACAAAACAAACACTTGCAAATTCTTTAGTTCAATTTGGTTGTGTTGGTCATCAAATACCAAAATCCAAAGTAAATAGGCCTAGGGTCCATTTTCCTTATAACCTAGTCGATGGCCAGTTGCGAGTCACCTCAGACGTCAAGCCATCGGATGCCCAACTCAATGGCGATATGCAAGCCATTGACGAGTGCCTCATACTCAGCCACATTATTTGAAACCAGGAAGTGGATACAAATTGCGTACCTCATGTGCATCCTGAGGGGGGAAACAAAAACTAGCCTAACCCTGATGCCCTTCTTCATCAATGAACCATCGAAGTACATCGTCTAGTACTCCTGATCGACGAGCACCGGTGGCATCTAGATCTTGGTCCATTCAGCCACAAGGTCAGCCAGTACCTGAGACATGATGGCCATTCATGGGGCATATGTGGCACCCTAATCCATTAGCTCAAGCGCCCATTTTGTGATTCTCCTCATGGCCACCTGGTTCTAGATAACCTCGCCGAGGCGGAAAGATGACACGACGGTCACTTAGTGTGAGTTGAAGTAGTGGCGTAGCTTCCTTTTGGTGATCAGGATGGTGTATAGGAGCTTCTAGATCTAGGGGTAGCATGTCTTGGAGTCGTATAAGACTTTGCTAACGACGTACACATGGCGCTATACCTTGAGGGTGTGTCCATCTTCTCCCCGTTCAACAACCAAGGTGGCGCTGACCACCTGAGTCATAGCTGTGACATAGAGTAGGAGCAGCTCTCCCTTAGCCGGTGGGACCAGAATTAGGGCCTTCGTTAGGAGCACTTTGAGCTTGTCAAGCACCTCCTGAGCCTTAGGCATCCACGCGAATCAGTCAGTTTTCTTTAGGAGCCGGTAAAGGGGGAGCCCCCATTTGCCAAGGTATGAAATGAAGCAACTAAGCACTACGAGGCAACAGATAACTTTCTAAACTCCCTTAAGGTTCAGAATCAGGCCCATCTTAGTGATGACTGAGATTTTTACCGAGTTGACTTCGATCCCATGCTTAGAGATGATGAATCTAAGCAGCATGCCCCTTGGGACCCCATAGATGCATTTCTCGGAGTTGAGCTTGATGCCGTTCTCCTAGAGCTTCCTAAATGTCCACTCCAGGTTGGCCACGAGCTAGTCAGTCTACTTGGACTTGACTATGATGTCATCCACGTAAGCCTCAACGGTCCACCCGATGAGGTCTCCAAAGCATTTGGTCATGCAACGCTGGTACATAGCCCTAGCGTTCTTGAGTCTGAACAACATCGTAACATAGTAGAACGATCCAAACAAGGTGATGAAAGAGGTCACAAGCTGGTCGGACTATTTCATCGTGATCTGAGGGTACCCGGAGTACGCATCAAGGAAGCATAGGGTTTCGCACCCCAAGGTCGAGTCAACTTGTTGATCTATGCGTGGCAAAGGAAAAGAATCCTTCAGGCACACCTTATTGAGGCTCATGTAGTCAACACACATTCTCCATTTCCTGCTTTTCTTTTCTACCAGAACGGGATTGGACAACCACTCTGGGTGGTATACTTCCTTGATGAAACTGGCCACCAAGAGCTTAGCGATTTCCTCACTGATGGGCCTTCACTTCTCATCATTGAAGTAGCACAGGCGTTGTTTGACTAGCCTAGAACCTGGCCTGATCTTCAAGGCATGCTCGGTGTCTTCCCTTGGAATTCCTGGCATTTTTGAGGGTTTCCATGCAAAGATGTCTTGATTGATGTGGAGAAAGTCGATGAGCATGCCTTCCTACTTGGGGGAAAGGGTGGTGCCAATGCGCACCGTCTTGTCAGCGGAGTTGTCAGGGTCAACGAGTACCTCCTTATTGTTCTCCATAGGCTCAAAGGATCTGGCCACCTGCTTCACGTTGGGTGCTCCTTCAGCGATGTCCTTCCCGATGGTTGCGAGCTCCTCGGAAGCGAGGGTTGCCGAAGCAAGCTTGTAGCTCTTAACCTCGCACTCATAGGCCCTCTAGAAAGAAGTGTCGACGGTGATGGCCCCATGCGGGCCTGGCATCTTGAGCTTGAGGTAGGTGTAGTTGGGGATGGCCATGAACTTCACATAATACGGTCGCCCCAAAATGGCATGGTATACTAGGGGAACCTGACTACCTCAAAGGTTGGGGTCTCTGTCCTATAGTTAGATGGATTCCCAAAGGTGATGGGCAGGTTGATCTACCCGATCGATGTGTCCTGCTTTCCCAACACGATGCTGTGGAAAGGCGCCCTGATCAGTCGAACGCGTGATCGGTCGATGCCCATGGCATCAAGTGTCTCTACGTACATGATGTTGATGATGCTACCCCCGTCCATCAGTACCTTGGTGAGCCACTTTGTGCCAACAATAGGGTTGACCACGAGCGGGTACCTACCTGGGTACGTGACGCTATCCGAGTGGTTGGATCGATCAAAGGTTATGGGAGACCCTGACCATTTGAGGAAAGCGGACGTGGTGGGCTCGGCTTCGTAGACCTCTTGGTCAATGAGCTTCTGTTGATGCTTGGAGTCGTATGCCTTTGGTCCACCGAAGATCATGAGGCAGCCATCCGGCACCGGGAAGCCACCGTCCTTCTCTCTGGCATCATTGGCTTCTTCCTAGGCTTCTTCTTCTGCTCCCATTTCTTGGAGCCACCGGTGAAGAAATGCTTCATGAGGGAGCAGTCCTTGTACATGTGTTTGACGGGGAAGGCAAGGTTTGGGCATGGCCCCTCGAGCAGCTTGTTGAAGTGATCGGGGGTGCCCTCGGCCGGCGCTCGACCGGCTTTTCGCTCGGTGGCGGCCATGAGCGAGCCCCCGCACCCTTTCTAGTTCTTCTTTTTCGAATGGTCGGAGGGCCCTTCATCGGTATCCTCATCCCGCTTCGCCTTGCCTCTAGAGCGATTGAAAATTGCTCCAACCTCCTCCTCACTGGAAGCATGGCTAGTCGTGATGTCGAGG
Organism: Miscanthus floridulus; assembly: GCF_019320115.1. Lineage (NCBI taxonomy): Eukaryota > Viridiplantae > Streptophyta > Magnoliopsida > Poales > Poaceae > Miscanthus > Miscanthus floridulus. The sequence continues at coordinate 139,689,206 of NC_089581.1, read as the reverse complement.
AGTTCCTTGGTAGTCCATGGGCCCTTATGTCCCAACTTATGGACCAAGGACTCATAGGTGGTCCCTGATAGGAAGGCTCCGATGACGTCGGCATCGGTGACATTGGGGAGCCCGTTGCACTATCCGGAGAAGCATTGGATGTACTCACAGAGAGTCTCTCCTAACTTATATCGGTAGTTCTTCAAGTCCTAGGGGTTCCCAGGGTGCGCATAAGTGCCCTAGAAGTTCCCCATGAAGATTTGTTTTAGGTTTGCCCAACTCTGAACGCAGTTGGGCAGAAGGTGCTCCAGCCATATTTGCACTGAGTCAGCTAGGAACAGGGGGAGATTGTGGATGATGAAGTCATCAATGACTGCATCGCTGGCCTGGCAGACAAGCCGGTAGTCCTCAAGCCACAAGCCATGGTTCGTTTCCCCAAAGTACTTCAGGATGTTAGTCGGTGGGTGGTATCGGGGTGGGAGTGCCACCCTGAGGATATGCCAACCGAAGGCCTAGGGCCCCGTTGGTTTAGGGCTATGACTTTGGTCCTCCTCACGGTCATAGCATCCATCCCATCGAGGGTGGTAACCATGGCTGGCCCCCTCCCCGCATCGAGGGTGTCGCGTGCATCATGGTTGCGGCCAAGATGCTCTTGCATGGGAACCGTGATGTGTGGCCTGTCGCCGTGCGGTGCCTGGTGGACTGATGTGTCCTTGTTGGGTCGCATTGAGGGCATGCGCTAGCTAGCGTTGAGCTCCCATCGCCAAGACAGCGAGCTCTCAGCCTACTATGCAGCTGCATGCTCGAACAGCGTGTGAATCTCATGGTGGTGAAAGCTCTAGTTTGGTTTTGGTTAATTGATGAAACCCTAAGTGCTAACCTAGTTTATCAAGATGATCATGAGATAGGTAGCACTACTCCAAGTGATAAAGCAATTGTGAAGATCATGACAATGGTGATGGCATAGTGATGGTCAAATGCTTAAAACTTGGAAAAGAAGAAAGAGAAAAATAAAAGGCTCAAGGCAAAGGTAAAATTGTAGGAGCCATTTTTGTTTTGGTGATCAAGACACTTAGCGAGTGTGATCACATTTAGGATAGATAGCCATACTATTAAGAGGAGTGAAACTCATATCGAAATGCGGTTATCAAAGTGCCACTAGATGCTCTAATTCATTGCATATGCATTTAGGATCTAGTGGATCACTAACACCCTTGAAAATGTTTATGAAAATATGCTAACACATATGCACAAGGTGATACACTTGGTAGTTAGCATATTTGAGCAAGGGTGAAGAAGATAGAGGAGAAAGGAACTCAGTCTCATTGTTTTCACTATGACCGGACGTTGGTCTTTGGTGGACCGGCGTGTTCGGTCAGGCATAGTAGTGAAGACGCCAGCATCGGTATATTGACCGGACGCTGGGTCTGAATTGACCCAACGCTGGAAGTCTGGGTCCGGTCGAACTGACGGGTCAGCACAGTATCCAGGGTTTTGCACCAGACGCTGAGGTGTGTCCGATCGTGGTGGACCGGACATGTCCGGTCGAAGAAAACCTAGTTTGGAACCTTACTCTAAACGACCAGACGCTAGGGGTCCAGCGTCCGGTCACTTGTGCTGAAGCATCTGGTCGCTACTTAGCCGTTGCAATCGGGTGATTCCTGTTGAATGGAAAATGACACGTGGCTTACATCGATTGACCGGATGCTGGGTCTAGAGTTCAGTCAGTCTGACCGGAGCATTCGGTCAGCCCATAGTGTGCCCAGTGAAGGGATACAATGGTTCTATTTCGTGGGGGCTTCTATTTAAGCCCCATGGTCGATTCAAGCTCACTCTCTTGCACATTTTCATTGACATAGCAACCTTGTGAGCTTAGCCAAAGCCCTCCCACTCATCTCCATCATTGATTCATCATCTTTGTGAGATTGGGAGAGAATTCAAGTGCATTGCTTGAGTGATTGCATCTAGAGGCACTTGGTATTCGTGTTGCGCTTGGATTTTGCTTGTTACTCTTCATGGTTGCCACCACCTAGATGGCTTGGTGCAACGGTGGAGGATCGGCACAAGTTGGTGATTGTTTGTGGCCATCTCCGGTGATTGTGAGGGGAGTTGTACCTTCCCCGGCAGAGTGCCAAAAGGTAACTCTAGTAAATTGCTCGTGTCATTGAGTTACCTCACTTGTGGATAGGTTCTTGCGGTGTCCAATCGTGTGGACGAGGTTTGTGAAACACCTCTTAGCCGCTGAACCACCAAGTGTTGGTCAACACAACGAGGACTAGCGTGTTGGCTAGCATGTGAACCTCGGGAGAAAAATTAGTTGTCTCTTGTCATTTGCATTCTCCCGGTGATTGGCTTAATCTTCATCTTATGATTGTTTCATCCCTCTACACGGCGATATAACCATCCTACTCACTCATTTATATTCTTGCAAACTAGTTGTAGCAAGCTCTTTAGTGTAATTAGATTTGAGAGCTTGCTTTGCTATTTAAGTTTGCTTAGTGGAGCTCTTTAGAGTAGAAAGTTTGAGAGCTCTTAGTGAGTAGTATCATAGCAAGTTGTGTGTCTAGCAATCATTGCAACTAGAATTGTTGGATAGGTGGCTTGCAACCCTCGTAGAGCTAGAGCAAGTTTGCATTATGCTATTTGTCTTATTAATCAAATTGCTCTAGTTAATTTATAGAATTTTAAATAGGCTATTCACCCTACTCTAGCCATATTAGGACCTTACTAGTGGTATCAGAGCCGTGGTCACCGTTTGATTAAAGGCTTGACAACCTCGGTGTCAAATTATGGCTTAAGTTGTGTTCAACCATGTGGGGGGCAAACAACCATTCTTTGATGGCACATGCTATGATTATTGGAAGAGAAAGATGAGGATATATCTTGGTTCAATCAATGATCAAGTATGGGAAGTGACTGAGAATGATTATGCTATCATCGATTTCGACAATCCCACCAACCAAGACAAGACCAACAAGCAATGCAACACAATGGCTCTCAACACCATATACAATGCCATTGTTTCTAAGGTGTTTGAGCAAATCAAGGATTGTTAAAGAGCAAATAAGGTGTGGACAAGATTGGAGGAAACGTATGAGGGCACACCGACAGTGAAGAGTGCCAAGTTGTACATTCTCAAGGACAAATTAACAAGCTTCAAGATGAAGGAAGATGAGAGCATTCCAGAGATGTTCCATCGATTGCAAGTAATTGTCAATGACTTGAAGGCTTTGGGAGAGAAGATCAAGGATAATGACGTCTCTCATTGGTTCTTGATGTGCCTACCTCCAAGATTTGAGATGTTAAGATTGCTAATCATAAGAGGAGGATTGAAGGATATTACCCCCAACCAAGTACTAGGTGATGTCATGACACAAGAGACATACCGTGTGGAAAGGGAGGGGGATGACAAGGATGACAAGAAGGAAGAAGAAGACAAGAAGAAGAAAAGCATAGCATTCAAGGCTAGCTCATCATCATCAAAGAACAAGGGCAAGTCCAAGAAAGAATCAAGTGATGATGATGATCTTAGTGATATTGATGATGAAGCTATGGCCCTCTTTGTGCGCAAGATGGGAAAATTCATAAAGAAGAAGGGCTATGGTGTAAGAAAGAGAAGAGATCACACCAAGAAGGAGTATGTGAGAAGATGCTACAATTGCAAGAGCCCTGATCATATAGTAGCAAATTGTCCATGTAATAGCGACAATGATGAGGATGAGAAGAAGAAACATAAGGAGGATAAGAAAGAAAAGAAGGAGAAGAAGAAGAAGAAGAAGAGAATGACCTTCCATCAACAAGCCCTCCATCTTCGACACTCCATCAACATGCCTCATGGCAAAACCTACCAAGGTAAAATATAATGTGAGTGATGATGATGAATGTGAAAGTGATGCTTGTAGGAGTGATGATGATGATGAGGAGTACTCTAAGGAGGAACTCATGGACATGTGTGAGCAAGTGCATATGTGCTTTGAGATAAAAATAAAGGAGTGTAAGGAATTGAACAAGAAAGTCAAATTTCTTGAGCAATCCCTTGATGAGCTCAATGCCACTCATGAGAGGCTAATGGAAGCCCATGAGAAGCTTGGCAAAGCTCACTCTAAGCTTGAAAAGGCTCACTCCTCTCTTATTGAGCAAGTCAAAGTGGAGGAAGCCAAGAAGGAGCAAGTGATCATAACATGTGATGTGGGACTAACATGTGATCTTATTGATGAATCTTTTCATGAGTCTATTTTAGTTGCTTCCACTAACACTTCTTGTAGCACTACTACTTCCACTTCACCTTTGAGTGATGGTCTCACTTGTGATGCCTCACTTATGGTGGAAAATGAGAACCTCAAGAAAGAGGTGGATGAGCTCACTCGTGCCTTAGGCAATGCCTATGGTGGAAAGCCCACTTGCTAAAGTGCTTGGGTAGCCAAAGATTTTCTCTCAACAAAGAGGGATTAGGCTATACCCCCAAGAAAGGCAAGGTGGCCTTTGTCACTCCCAAAGCTAGCTTTATGAAGGGCAATGGTCGGTTTTGTAATAGATGCAAGCAAGTTGGGCATATAGAGCAAAATTGCAAGACTAATAAGAACAAGCTACCTAATGTATCCTCAATCAAATTTGATTCTTGTTACATGCTTTATAAGAGTGTCAATAGTGTGAAGGCTAAGTTTATTGGTACACCAATTGTGGGCCCAAAGAAGAAGGCCATTTAGGTACCAAAGACCTTGGTGACTAACCTATAAGGACCCAAGCAAGTTTGGGTACCTAAAAAGAATTGATCTTCTTTTGTAGGTAAATTATAAAGCCAAAGGAAGGCATTGGGTGCTTGATAGTGGATGCACACAACACATGACCGGTGATCCAAGAATGTTCAATTCAATCAATGAAAATAAGAGCAATGGGATTGATAGTATCACATTTGGTGATAATGGCAAAGGCAATGTCAAAGGGCTTGGTAAGATTACAATATCCAATGATTTGAGCATTTCCAATGTGCTACTAGTAGAGAGCTTGAACTTCAACCAATTATCGGTAGCTCAATTGTGTGATCTTGGTTTCAAGTGCATATTTGGTGTGGATGATGTAGAGATCATAAGTGTAGATGGCTCTTGAAATGACTTGATTTCCACGAAGGGAAATCCACAGAGTCGAAGTGTAATAAGACCGTTGTAGATCATATTACCCAAATTTCCAGTCGAATACCACATCCATACAATGATTATATCAGAGTACAAATAGTGCAGAATTACATAATTTATTACATCGCCGCATTGGAGGAATCAAAAGTAGTATTCATTCAGAACAGCTTGAAGATAAGATCGCCAAACTCGAGCATAGGCACGAACCCCTCAACCATCAAACTCCTCGGAGCTAAACTCCTCAGCAGAACCTGTGTGCCAAAATGTATCAGTATGATTTGTACTGGCCACTCCCACCCTATGAGCATTGCTTTGTGGAAATTGGATGCAAGTTGGATATAATCAAAAGGAACCTATAAGGCTAGAGTTTCCTATGTTTTAGCATGTCAAGTATATAATAATAGTTGGTCAAGTTTTAACACCATTCCCACGCACATTCCACCCCATTCCCTTTCCAGAGCCAGGTTTCGATCCTAGGATCGATATACCACCCTCTCCACACCATCACCATACCAGCGCTCAGTCAACAGACCAACTCCCTCTCGGTACTATCTCAAGGTCCATAGCCCTTGGCTACGACCGACACTCTCTCACGGGGGAAGAAGAGAAGGACTCATCTCATTATCTAGTTTAAGCGAAACCCGGGAAAGGTCCATAGCCGACAAGTCGGCACATGTATCGATCGATCAACCATACACTCTATAGAGGTTTTACATAACCACAAGATCTGCCTTCTTCGCTGACCGTCGTCAACTGGGCTGATTCCGACCGCTTGCTAGCCTAGGATAATGCCACTCTACCATTCAGCCCTGGTACACCCCAAGTCTAGTCTAGGGTGGCTAAAACTGTGAGTCATGAGCCGGGTCCACAAGGTCTCCATGAAGTCTCAGAAGGGTGTGGGGGAAATCCTCCATGCCCCGTACCTCCTTACACTGTCCGCTATCAACCTAGCAGTAGTGGCAATATTCTACCAAGTAGTCCAGCCGTCCCGCACCATATAGGGCGAGTGGTACGTAAGGCTTCCCGATGAATCTGAGTACTAGTAAGTCCTTAGGGATGACCAAGCCAGAATGTCTTCATCAGGGTTTCCATTTGTTGTGCCACCACAGCACCTCCACCCTGGGCTCCTCCCATCACAGGTTCACACCTAGGACCACCTCATATACCATTTACCCGCCATAGGTATCCATTTCTAGGGGTGCCCAGGTAGCACCACATGGCAAGACTTGCCCTAGGCTCATCGTATACTCCAACTTAGTCGACACAACCCTCACCCTCCACACACCCAAGTCACACACGCAGCACTCTCCCCATAGTCTAGATAACACTAGTTTCCACCACACATGTAGTATAAGCGTAGTAAAAGTATAAGTAATGAAATATATAGTAGTAAGCGTGTGTCTAGCCTAATAGCAGGGTATGTAGGGGTAAGGTTGCGTCAAGGTAAAGGCCTTCAAGTAAGCATACTACCATGCAAGTCCTATCATAGTATGATTGTAGCAGTAAAGCAATAGCAGTTCTATGTTAGCCATGCATAATAGGTGCTATGAGATTGGGTGGGATATGGCACCTTCAGCGTAGTCGTCTCTGTACTCCTCACGGTACTCATAATCCTCGTCCATCTGGTTCTCCTCCGAGTCTACAACGATTGCATTATAGTCGCGTTAGTGACGTTTATAGAATAGCACAAAGAAGCAATGAAAATTCAAAAGAGTCAAATACACTCAAACATGGGTTCATAGCGTAAAGCTCGATTTTAGATGAATTTTGGTCCTAGTTTCGTATTTTTCTGAGGTCGTATGAATTAGTTATGAATTTCTGAATTTTATTTCATCTCTAAAAATGGAAAAGGCTGAATTAATCCTGGGCTGACATGTGTCATGCTGTGACTAGTCCACGTGGCGTGCTGATGTCAGCATGACATCATCGGCTCAGCTCTGAGCTGACCAGTGGGGTCCCTGCTGACGCCATCTTGACGTCCGCATGACGTCATCTTGATGTCAGCATGACATCAGCATGACATCATCAACGTCATCGTTCTAACAGGTGGGGCTAGGGTTTCTTGGGTCACTAACCTATGGGGCCGGTCAAAGTCAACATCAAGTCAACGGGCGATGGGTCAAGGTCACAACGTGTGGGGCCAGTGCTGCTGACATCAGCGTGACGTCAGCATGACATCACCTCGGCTGTGTTGATACTGACAGGTGGGACCCGCGTGACGTCGTCATGACATCAGCATGATGTCATTCACCGACGAGTGGGTCCGGAGTCTTTGTGACACTGACATGTGGGCCCAGGTCAACCGTCAACGTTGATCGGTCAATGGTCAACCAGATTGGGCCTCGACTGGGCTTTAGTGGGCCTGGACTGGGCTGGTTTTGGGCTGGGCCAGCTCAAACACGTGGCAAGCTATGGTGCTGTCACGTCATAGCCGTGGGCCTCCATTGGGCTTGGTTCATAGGCATGGTCCACGGTGGGCGCAAGCGCTGGTCTACGGTGGACCGCGTCTCCTTCCAGTGAACTACGTCCACCCTTCCTTTCTTCTCTCTATGGTCTATGTGTACTGGGTGCAGGCACATGCGGTCGGTGAGGGGAGGACTCCACTTCCGTTCCCGACGCGCTCTCGCCGATGACATGCTCACTAGTGTGGTCCTACGGCAGTGCTGGCATCCAATTAAGGTGGGGGAAAGCTTCCCTAGGCCATGGCGAACACGATGGTGGTGTCTAGGTGGCAGCCGAGGCTTTCTAGGGCGCTGGCCATGGTGGTCAGCGGCTCGACGGTGCTCGCCGGTGGTGAGGTCACGCGTGTAGGCTCCCTGGTGGCTCGGCTAGGTGAATAAAGGCTTCTATGGGTTCGTGGGAGCACGGCGAGGGTGTCTAGGGCTCAAGGCGGGGCTTCAGGTCCTCATGTGGCCGGTAGGGGCTCCATGGCGTCCATGGTGGCATGGTGGCGACGGCAAGGCATGTAGGAGCACTATGGGACGCCGATGGGGTGGTCATAGCGTGGTTGCGGTTGTGCGCGTGAGTGCATGTGTACCCAGAGGTCGGAGACAGCCTTGGCCTATGCGCTCCCAGTGTGGAGCACCATGGCCGACACAGCGAGGTTCGGCAGCGAGTAGGGGAAGACTGGGGCTCACCTTTGGTGTCGTGGAAGATAGGATGGTGATGCAGTGGTAGGTTGCAGCCATGTAGCTCTGGAAGCAGCGCAGTGCAGTGCAGTGTAGCGTAGCATCGACGTGCTTGATCGGGGCGACGTCCTCTGCTTCGGCGACACCGGTGATGTCGCGTGGCTTTGGCACTCCCCCTTTGTCGGTGTTCTAGACCGGGGGGTCCTCAACCAACCAGTAAATTTATACTACGTGTTCCCGATCCTAGATGGTGATGCAAAGAGACATAAGGCTTATACTAGTTCAGGCAATCAGTGCCCAACATCCTGTCTGAGAGATAGAACTTGTATTCCTTGCATTGAAGTGCTTGTAATAGGGGGTTACAAGTTGAGTGAGAGAAGGAGCTAATCCCAAGTCTCGGCATGGAGTGGTGCGGCTGCTTAAGACGTTGCTCTCAGGCAGCGAGGGAGTGTGCGTTTTATAGGGTGTTGCTTTGTGTGCGAGTGTCCCCCTCTAGAAATGGCCCAGGTCCTTTCCTTTTATAGTTGAAGGGGGGACAAGGGTAGTACGGGTGCTAACTATACTACGTCATGTGAACAGAGGCGGTGTGTCCGAGCCCTGTAGCCTATTCCTGTGGCGACGTGGTCGTCGAAGTGGTTTGTCCTTGAAGCGCTAGGGCGACGTGCTGGTCACATCCTATCCTGTGCGTCATGGGAGCTCCAGGGCCACCTCGAAGCGAGCGCGGCGGTTGACGTGCGGGTCGCTGTAGCTTGACGGCGTGTGAAGCCGAGGCTCGGTTGGTGCCTATGCCGAACCGTCGTGAGGGGGTCTCGGTAGACGTGAATCTTGAGATAGCCGAGGCCCTAACGTAGAGTGCCAAGGCTTGGAGGGAGCAGTTGATCTAGCACGCTGATTCAGAGGCGATGATGACCCGGACTAGACTTCCCATGCCGCGTTGTCTTCGGGGCGGGGGTTACGGGGCATAGTGTTGTTCTGGCGCTGATCGTGGGCACAGCGCCAGAACACAGTGGCCGGTAATCCCCGCTGCGCCTTGTCCTAGCCGGTATGGCGTTGATGCGACTCCTTGTCCCACCGGCCACTCCGTGGTGTTGAGCCATCATCCGGCTGAGATTGCAGGAGTGGTTGGCGCATTAATGGGATGCGACACGCTGTCGGGAAGACTGGTCAAGGCAGGGGCGACGAGTTATTAACAAGCTGGCCTCGAGCGATACAGAGAATCACTGTCTTGTTCGAGGCTGTATGCTCGGGGCCTCGGGTGAGACGGAGATTGGGCTCCTTATCGAGGCCTCCCGCGAGAGGCCTCGCACGAGGCGGAGATTCATCAGGGCATTGAGACCCCCCATGCGAGGCCTAAGGCGAGGCGGAGAGCCGGTGGGCTTGGACGGGGCCAGTGGTGAACCCACGGCTTACCCTCTGGCTTCGTTGCTGATGGGGTTTAAGTGACTTTTTTGGTGTACTTTTGGGGTACCATGTTTTATGGTATCCGACAGTAGCCCCGTGCCTTAGGGGGAGTGCGAGCACTCTCCCTAAGGGTTTGTCGAGACTTGGCTTGCAGCCGCTCCTATAGGGATTGTGTTTTGCTTTTTGAGGTTTCGGTGGGTGCGCGCGAGCGCACTCGCCGAGTGTAGCCCCCGAGGCCTTGGAGGAGTGGATTTACTCCTCTAGGGGCTTTTTTCGTATTGAGTGAGAAGTTTTTATCATATTTGCTGAGCCCTCAAGTGCGAGTTCGGGTCACGGGGTTTCGGCAAAGTCGTAGGAAGAGCCCCCGAGCCTCTGCATGGAGCAAGAGGTGATCAGGAGTTCCCTTGACTTTTTGTGTGACCCTCATGCTTCCTTTTTGCTCAGAAGGAGGGGGGGGGATATGCCAGGCTACCCTCGGTGGGTGCGAGCGATGATATCTTTGGTGAGCTGTTATCGGGTAAGTCCGAATGGAGGCCCATGCCCTGTTTGCTAGGGGTCGGCTAGTGGTCTAGAGACGCACTCCAAGAGTACCAGAGGGTTTCTCTAGTGGGTGCTGAGGCCGTTTGCTTGGCCCTAATGGCTCGGTGCCTCTCTACGGTGGGATCCCATTTGGAGACCTCCCTGCCAGTCTTGAACACGACTTAGGACGTCCTAAGCGATTGTTTGCTCGGGTCTTGGCCATGCATGGGCTCGCCCATATTCATCCCTGACTCTATTGCCCTAGGGCGGCTGTCGAAACCCTAGGGGGCCCAGCCTTCGAACCCCTAGACCGTAATGGGCTCGATGCCCTTTATCGTGTTTGTAACGAAACTTCTAGCATGGGCTTAGGTCACTTGTCTTTGTCTTGGGTGCAGGAGGAGCCCCCGAGCCTCCACACGGAGTGAGAGGGCGGTCAAGGGTCCCCCTGACTTTTTTGTTCAACCCTCACACATCCTTTTTGTTCAGATGGAGGGGTTGTTTACCGAGCCCATTCAGGTGTGAGCCTGAGTCGCTGGGTCTTGGCAAGGTTGCAGGAAGAGTCCCTAGCCTCTGCATGGAGCGAGAGGGCCGTTAGGAGTTTCCTTGGCTTTTTGTATGCCCCTTGCGCGTGAGGGCTTGTTTGCCGAGCCTCCCTTGGGTGTGAGCCTGGGTCGCGGGGTCTCGGCATATCTGTAGGAGGAGCTCCCTAGCCTCCGCACGGAGCGAGAGGGTCATCAGGAGTTCCCCTAACTTTTTGAATCGACCCTCGCGTGTCCTTTTCGTTCAGAAGGAGGGGTTGTTTTGCCGAGCCCCCTCGTGCGCGAGCCTAGGTCGCTGGGTCTTGGCAAGGTTGCAGGAGGAGCCCCCTAGCCTCTGCATGGAGCAAGAGGGCCGTCAGGGGTTCCTCTGGCTTTTTGTATGACCCTCGTGCTTCCTTTTCGTTCAGAAGGAGGGGTAGAATATGCCAAGCTACCCTTGATGTGCGTGAGCGGTGGCATTTCTGGTAAGCTGTTATCGGATGAGTCTGAGTGGAGGCCCATGCCCCATTCACTAGGGGTCAGCTAGTGGTCTAGGGACGCACTCCAAGAGTACCAGAGGGTTTCTCTAGTAGGTGCTGAGGTGGTTTGCTGGGCCTCGGTGGCTCAGTGCCTCCCTACGGTGGGATCCCATTTGGAGACCTCCCTACCGGTCTTGGACATGACTTAGGGCGTCCCAAGCGTTTCGCTTGCTTGGGCCTCGGCCCCATGTGGGCTCGCCCACGGTCGTCCCTAACTTTGTTGCCCTAGGGTGGCTATCAAAACCCTTAGGGGCCCAGCCTTCGAACCCCTAGACCGTAATAGGCTCGGTGCCTGGTTCCTTCATCTGAAAGTAATAGGGTGGGGGGAATGTCTCCCCCATTGGCTTGACAATGGCTAGCGCGCCTTTTGAGGTGATTTTCTAGGGAGATGGAATGACGCCCGCTGCTATCATGGTCAGGCGTGACGTGGTGTCAGCGGATGGGATGTAACTATTCCCACAATTAATGAGGAGAAGGTGGGCACGTGTTCGGTAAAATTGGATCAGGGTTAACCGCACCGGATCTAGGGGAAACTTCTTCGATTTCATCGCCGTCCGTTTCACCTTTACCCTGCATAAATACACAATGAGTCTCGCCCCTCCCCATCTTACCTTGCCTACGTTAGCTCTACCTCCATTGAGCCATCGCTAGAGCAGTGGGCACTGGGAAGAAGAAGGGAGAAGGGTGAGCCGAGAGAGGGAGAGAGAGAGACAGAGAGATAGACTCACCGCCGCATTCGAACCCTCCACCGCACTCATGGCCGGCGACATCGTTGTCATCGAGGCGGACCCTTGGGATCCATCTGACGTCACCATGGAGATGCTTCAGTCGCTCGTCGATGGCAGACTCCTTTGTCCGGTGACTGACCCTAATAGGCCGGAGTGGATCGCTCCATCGAGCGAGCCGGAGCTGAGGCCTCGTGATGGTTACGTTGTGAGCTTCGTATCCTTTCACGAGTGTGGCCTCGGCATTCCGGTGGACCGGTTCATGTGGGCGCTCCCACACTATTATGGCGTGGAGCTCCACCACTTCAACCCCAATTCCATCATGTAGGTGGCCAACTTCGTTGCTGTCTATGAGGGGTATTTGAGGATTGCCCCCCATTGGGAGTTGTGGCTCCATCTTTTGTAGAGGCCCAACCATGTCGAGCCCCCACATGGCAAACGGCCACGTAATGAGGATGGTTTGGAGGGCTAGGGCCAGGAGGTGCGTCTGCCGAGCATAGTACTGGCATCCCTCACAGGAGCGTACTAGCTTGGTGGCGTCAACAACCGCCGTTGGCCAGTAGAACCCTTGGCGGAAAGCATTTCCGACAAGCGTCCGAGGTGCCACATGGTGCCCACAGGCCCCTATGTGCAAGTCCCAAAGCAAGGCTTGGCCTACCTCGGTGGTGATGCATCGTTGGAGGACACCAGAGGGACTTCGCCTACACAATTCGCCATTGTAGAGGATGTAAGTCTTGGCTCACCGCGCAAGCCATCGGGCTTTGGTCCTGTCACTAGGAAGCTTTTCCTGAGTGAGCCAATCAAGGAACAGGACTCGCCAGTCTGTGTCTTGGTTGGTCTGGGAAATCTCTACGTCGACTTCCATGACCTCGGGCTTGGCCGAAGGAGTCTCGACGACAAAGGGGGCGTCGAGCCCCGTCGTGGGTTTGACCGGTGGGCCCTCCTCTGCTACCAAGGCGTAGTCAATGGAAGGTTTGTGGAGGTCCCTGGCAAAGATGTTCGAGGGGACCGGAGCCCATGCTGAGGCCATCTTTGCCAGTTCATCAGCGGCCTCATTGTACTTCCACGCAATGTGGTTGAGTTCGAGACCATCGAACTTGTCTTCTAGGCGACATACCAACTTGCAGTACGCCTCCATTTTGGGGTCAAGGTAGTTTGACTCCTTCATGACTTGATCGACAACGAGCTATGAGTCACCCCAGACGTCAAGACGTCATATCCCAAGTTCGATGGCGACTTGCAAGCCATTAACGAGGGCCTCGTACTCGGCCACGTTGTTGGAGGTGGCAAAGTGGAGTCGCACCATGTAGCACATGTGTACTCCGATGGTTGAGATGAAGAGTAGACCTGTGCCTGCCTCGGTCTTCGTCAGAGACCTATCAAAGTATATGGTCCAGCATTCTGTCTGGATTTGAGCAGGTGGCAATTGGGTGTTGGTTCACTTAGCCACAAAATCGGCCAAGACATAAGACTTAATCGCTTTCCGAGGCACAAAAGTCAAGGCTTCCCCCATGAGCTCGATGGCCCACTTGGCTATCCTACCCAAGGCCTCCTAGTTATGGACTATCTCTCCCAAGGGGAAAGATGATACCACGGTCACTGGGTGGGACTCAAAGTAGTGACGTAGCTTGCGCTGAGCTAGGACTACGGCATAGACCAGCTTCTGGATGTGGGGGTAGCGTGTTTTGGTCTCAGAGAGCACTTCACTGATGAAGTAAATAGGTCACTGGATGGGTAGAGCGTACCCTTCTTCCTGCCTCTCTACTACTACGGCAGCGCTGACCACTTGGGTCATTGCGGTGATGTAGAGTAAGAGGGCCTCATCCCTGGCCGGTGGTACCAGGATGGGTGGATTGGTGAGCAGTGCTTTGAGCCTGTCAAGGGCTTCTTTGGCCTCAGGGGTCCAAGAAAAGCGTTCGAATTTTCTCAAGAGGCGGTATAGAGGCAAGCCTTTTTCGTCGAGGCATGAGATGAAGCGGCTCAGGGCCGCAAGGCATCCCATGACCCTCTACACTCCCTTGAGGTCTTGGATTGGTTCCATGCTGGTTATGGCCGATACCTTCTCTGGGTTAGCCTCGATGCCCTGTTCCAAGACTATGAACCCTAAGAGCATGCCTCGAGGAACCTCGAACACACACTTCTCGGGGTTGAGCTTGATGCCCTTTTCTCTGAGGCATTTGAAGGCTATCTCCAGGTCATCGATGAGATCCCCGGCCTTTCTGGACTTGACCACGATGTTGTCCACATAGGCCTCGATAGTTCGCCCAATATGCTCGCCAAAGACCTAAGTCATGCACCGCTGGTATGTGGCTCCTGCGTTTCTGAGGCCGAAAGGCATAGTCACGTAGTAGTACATGCCGAACGATGTGATAAAAGAAGTCACAAGCTGGTCAGACTCTTTCATCTTGATTTGATGATACTCGGAGTACGCATCAAGGAAAGATAGAGTCTCACATCTCGCAGTGGAGTCAACGATTTGATCGATTCGGGGCAATGGGAAGGGGACTTTTGGATAGGCTTTATTCAAACCGATGTAATCTACACACATCCTCCACTTCCCATTTTTCTTCTTGACCAACATAGGGTTAGCTAACAATTCTGGATGGGATACCTCCTTGATGAATCTAGCTGCCAGGAGCTTCTGCAACTCCTCGCCAATGATCCTGCGTTTTTCCTCATCGAATCGGCATAGGCGCTGCTTCACCAGCCTGGAGCTAGCCTAGATGTCCAAGGTGTGCTCGGCGACCTCCCTTGGTATGCCCAGCATGTCCAAGGGACTCCACACGAACATATCAGCATTAGCGTGGAGAAAGTTGATGAGCACGGCTTCCTATTTGATGTCGGGAGAGGCGCTGATCCTTAGCGCCCGGTCGTCAGGGCACGCAGGGTCGACTAGGACGAGTTTGATGGCCTCCACGGGCTCAAAAGTTCTGGCTCGATGCTTGGGCTCGGGCAGGTGGCTGCCGAGTCAGTCAAGGTCGACGATGAGGCTCTCGGCCTCCATGAGAGCCTCAGTGTACTCGATGCACTCGACGTCGTAGTCATATGCATGTTCATACATTGACTCAATCGTTATGATGCCATTGGGACCTGGCATCTTCAGCTTGAGGTAGGTGTAGTTGGGGACTGCCATGAACTTGGCGTAGCACGGTCACCCCAAGATGGCATGGTAGATTCCTTTAAACCCAACCACCTCGAAGGTAAGGACCTCCTTGCGGTAGTTGGAGGGGGTGCCAAAGCAAACAGGAAGGTCGATGCGCCCGAGGGGTCATGTGTTCTTCCCCGGCATGATGCTGTGGAAAGGTGCGGCATCACCTCGTAGCCATGGCCGGTCGATCTCTAGGAGCTCCAGGGTGTTGGTGTAGAGGATGTTGAGGCCCCTGCCTCCGTCCATCAACATCTTGGTGAGTCGAGTGTTGCCGATGATCGGGTCGACAACAAGTGGGTACTGCCCAGGATTCGGAACATGGTTGGGGTGGTCATCCCGATCGAAGGTGATTGCTTCCCAAGACCAGTCGAGGTATCGGGGAGTGGCTACCTTAACCGACAAGACCTCTCAGCATTCCCTCTTTCGCTGACACGCCATAAGGCACGTCGAGGGTCCACCAAAGATCATGAAGGCATTGTGCACCTCGGGGAACCCTTCGTCCTTGTCGTCGTCTCAGTTGCCGGCGCCTTTCTGCTTGGCATCATCGTCGAGGAGGCCTAGCCTAGCGTAGTAATGCCGTAGCGTGGAGCAATCCTCGAGGGCATGTTTTACCAGGCCCTGGTGGTAAGGGCAGGGTTTCTTAAGCATGTCGTCGAAGGGCCTAGGGCCCCTAGGGCCTCGAGGATTCTTGCGTTCTACGGCCGTGACCAGATCGGCCTTGAGGACGGTCTGCTTCCCCTGGTGACCCTTTTTCTTTCTTTTGGGGAGGTGGGGAACCGAGGCCTCGAGGGCCTTGTCCCTCTACTTCCCCTTGGCTTCGTTCTCGGGGAAGATGGCCCCAATAGCCTCCTTGCCCGAGGCGAAGTTGGTGGCGATGTCAAGGAGCATGGCAGCCGAGCGTGGCACATTTTGGCCTAACTCTCGGACCAAGTCTCGGCAGGTGGTGCCAGAGAGGAAAGCCTAGATGATTTCTGAGTCACTGACGCTGGGCAACTCGGTGCACTGTTTAGAGAAGCACCGGATGAAGTCTCGGAGAGACTTGTCTAGTTTTTAGCGACAGCTCTTAAGGTCCCAAGAGTTTCTAGGGTGCACGTATGTGCCCTAGAAATTCTCGATGAAGATCCTAACCAAGTCACGCCAATCGTGGATCTGTGAGGGAGGAAGATGCTCGAGCTAGGCTCATGCTGAGTCTAATAAGAGCAATGGGAGGTTGTGGATGATGAGTAGGTCGTCGTTCGTGCCACCTAGCTAACAAGCTAGATGGTAATCGGCAAGCCAGAGTTCGGGATTGGTCTCGCCGCTATACTTCGTGAGGTTGGCTGGTTATCAAAACTGGGTTGGAAACTGAGTGCTACGGATGGCCCTGCTAAAGACTCAGGGGCTAGGCGGTTCAGGAGAGGGACTGTGGTCCTCCTCACTGTCATAGCGGCCGCCCTGATGCGGATGGTAGCCTTGGGTGGGCCCCTCACTGTCGTGGCGCCGTCGTCGGCCGACCACCTCGTGGTCGCCCTACGCCTCACGTCGGTTGTCGAGGTGGTCATGGACTGAGGGGACCCTATTGATTATCGGTGCCCGAGCGGGCTTGGGACGAACTGAGGGCTCCCTATCCTGCCGATGCGGTGCAGAGGGGAGGTCCAAGATGGCTCCACGCCGCTGGGAGGTGGAACTCTCGACCTGCTACACCGCGGTGGTCTCGAGGAGATCCCAGAGCTCGCCGCAAACCCATTGCCCTTCCATGGTAGAGGGTTCGGGCATCGTGCGCACTATCATCGCCGCAGCCGTGATGTTCTAGCTAGCGCGATTGAAGATTGGGGGACGATCGTCCCCTTCATCATCGTTGATGTGGTGGTGCACGTCACGAGCCCACCGCTGGGCTCCTCCACCATCACCGTGGCCCTGCTGCTCCTGCTCGAGAGTGTTTCAGAGCTATTGCAAAAGGAGTCAATCTTGCTCGACCTTGGCCTGAAGCTCACGGAGCTGCTCTAGGTTCGGGCGTCGAAATTGTCCGAGGGCAAGGTTCTCGTTCTGTGCTGCCGGTGGGACAATGCGTGAGGGCGTGGCATCGCCCATTCCCTGATGAAGTGGAGTATAGTTGCCTGCCCCCTCGTCCTCATCGCCCATGCTTGGCATCCCAAGTCTGACGTGGAAGCACTCACGAGTGGGATCGTGAGTACCTTCATCGTTAGAATCAGAGTAGCCAAAGCAATAGTCACTCACGACCAAGAAGCGGTGCACGGTTTCACGATCGTGGAGGTCAGAGAAATCTGCTCCGGCCCATGCCTTGTCCTCCTCCAAGGAGTCGATGTGGGAGTGGGTGGACGCGGTGGTGTCGAAGTCGAGAGCGAAGCGCTGGCGGCGTCCTGAGGGATCCGCGTGAGCGGAAGCGTAGGCGTAAGCATAAAAGGCAACGACATTTCTCAACCCAAAGGGGTATGGGGATGGTGTCGTTGCGAGGCTCTGCTCCGCCGGAGTTGGCTCCTCTGGGAGTGGTGGAGCGGAGCTTGATGATGGGGCATCGCTGGGTGCCACCAGTGTTTTCCCCTTGTCCAGGCTCAGGCTAGACAGGTCCCCAACCAGGGACCTTGCACCAACAGCTGGTCGTATGATACCGACGGAGAGCGGTGAGTCACCCTGGGTTCACGTAGCGTCGGAGTGATCCTGCTCGTGTCGTGCCTAGTGAGCGTGGCGAGAGCGGCCGCCTAGGCGCCGCCTGTGCCTGGGCTATCAATGCGTGACATCATCGTCGGTCGGTGGTGCTCAGGGCATGAGGAGTACCATGTCGTACTCATGCCCTAGAGACATGAACTCTAGGCTCCCAAACCAGATCACCGTGCCAAGACGCAGTGGTCGTGCAGGGTCTGCCATCTAGAACTTGTTGGGATGACGAAATTGACACGCAAAGCCCCCTACCTGGCGCGCCAACTATCGGTGTTTTGGACCGAGGGGTCCTCAACCAACTAGTAAATTTATACTACATGTTCCCAATCCCAGATGGTGATGCAAAGAGACACAAGGCTTATACTGGTTCAGGCAATCGGTGCCCTACATCCAGTCTGAGAGATAGAACTTGTATTCCTTGCACCGAAGTGCTTGTAATAGGGGGTTACAAGCTGGGTGAGAGAAGGAGCTAATCCCAAGTCTTGGTGTGGAGTGGTGCGACTATTTGAGACGTTGCTCTCAGGCAGCGGGGGAGTGTGTGTTACAGGGTGTTGCTTCATGTGCGAGTGTCCCCCCTCTAGAAATGGCCTAGGTCCTTTCCTTTTATAGTTGAAGGGGGGACAAGGGTAGTACGCGTGCTAACTATATTGCGTCATGTGAACGGAGGCGGCGTGTCCGAGCCCTGTAGCCTGTTCCTGTGGTGGCATGGTCATTGGAGTGGTCCATCCTTGAAGCGCTGGGGCGATGTGCTGGTCACATTCTATCATGTGCGTCATGGGAGCTCCAGGGCCACCTTGAAGCGAGCGCGGCGGTCGACGTGCGGGTCACTGTAGATTGACGGCGCGCGAAGCCAAGGCTCGGTTGGTGCCTATGCCAAACCATCGTGAGGGGGTCTTGGCAGACATGAATCTCGAGATAGCCAAGGCCCTAACGTAGAGTGCCGAGGCTCAAAGGGAGCGGTTGATCTAGCACGCTGATTCGGAGGCGATGATGACCCAGACCAGACTTCCCATGCCGTGTTGTCTTTGGGGCAGGGGTTACGAGGCACAGTGTTGTTCTGGCACTGATCGTGGGCACGGTGCCAGAACACAGTGGCCGATAATCCCCGCTACACCTTGTCCTAGCTGGTATGGCATTGATGCGACTCCTTGTCCCGTCGGCCACTCCGTGGTGTCGAGCCATTGTCTGGCTGAGATTGCGGGAGTGGTTGGCGCATTAATGGGACACGACACACTGTCGGGAAGACTGGTCGAGGCGAGGGTGATGGGTTATTAACAAGCCGGCCTCGAGCGATACGGAGAATCACTGTCTCGTTCGAGGCTATACGCTCGGGGCCTCAGGCGAGACGGAAATTGGGCTCCTTGTCGAGGCCTCTCGCAAGAGGCCTCACGCGAGGCGGAGATTCGTCAGGGCATCAAGACCCCCCGTGCGAGGCCTAAGGCGAGGCGGAGAGCCGGTGGGCTTGGACAGGGCCGGTGGTGAACCCACGGCTTACCCTCTGGCTTCGTTGCTGATGGGGTTTAAGTGACTTTTTTGGTGTACGTTCGGGGTACCCCGTTTTATGGTACCTAACACCCTTCTTCTTCCTCTTCTCCCTCCTCTCTCTTGGCTCGAGTGTGCTGTGGATGGCCATAAAGTGGCAGTGGGGCAATGAGAGAGCTCAGGAGCTCCCGAGGCTGGGGCTTTTATAGCCGAGCTCCACGACACCCATGGCAGACGGTGATCGAGCGGTGGAGGCACGTGCACTGCATCAATGACCCGCGCGTGGTTGCGTAGATGCGGCGCAAGGGGACAGTGTTATGCTCCTAGCATGACCCCTGGCCCACACCTGCCATGCCAGTCGGGGCTTGGTCAGAGGTGTGTTCAGTGTGGGGAGGAAGACGACACTGTGGCTGGGGGTGGCTGACGTGTGGGGCCCATGCGGCAGCGACATTAGGCGAAACAAACGAGCCTGTGGGCATGAGCGGCGTGCTGGGCCAGTTCGTGGGCCGCATGCACATGCGCTGGGTGGAAGGCAGGTGCGGTTCGGCTGGCTGGGCCGCGAAGCCGAGCAGGCCGAGGCGGCTTGTGAGGCCTCCCTCTTCTTTTTCTTTTTCCATTTTATTTCTCTTCTCC
This sequence comes from Miscanthus floridulus, assembly GCF_019320115.1. Taxonomy (NCBI): domain Eukaryota; kingdom Viridiplantae; phylum Streptophyta; class Magnoliopsida; order Poales; family Poaceae; genus Miscanthus; species Miscanthus floridulus. The sequence goes on along the minus strand of NC_089581.1, from coordinate 139,669,344 downwards.
TTTGTTTGAATTCAAATTTGGTTTGAAATTTGAATTCCAAATTGGTGCACCTTATTCATTGGAGTTTTAGATATGAGGCCCACAACTTTCTTTTATATGTTTTAGGAATTTATTTAGCTATTTTGTATAACAAAAATAGGTGTAGTTTTGTTATACAAAAAATGGAAATAGTTTCCTCTTTTAGCATTTATTCCTTGGTTTGATTAATAATTACTTTATGGTTTATTTCTTTTAAAGGAGTTGTTACGCATTACTTAAAATAAATGAAAATCCAAATTACCATTAGAGTTAACAATATATGCTATATTTTATTTGTTAGTATTTGAATAAACATAATTAACAAATGACATGCCATGCTCATGAAATTGTTTAGTTGGGTTACAACTAATGCAACACCTAGGGTTGGCTCCTACAGATGTCACTCAACATTGCATGGGGTTAAAGCAAAAAAATTTGTAGTTGTGATTTTTGGTGTGTGGATTTTTGGGTTGTTACAGTCCTACCCCCTTAACAGAATCTCGTCCCTGAGATTAAAGCGTAACGTACTCTTCGAAGAGGTAAGGATATCGTAGCCGGAGGTCAGACTCTCTCTCCCATGTTGCTTCTCTCTCTGTGTGGTTGCTCCATTGGATCTTGCACATCGGAATGGTCTTGCTTTAGGTCTCTTTGGTATCTCTTCCTAGAATTATGATAGGATGTTGTTTATACTCGAGAGTGTCTTGAATGTCAAGTGTATCAGTTGGAACTGCTTCATCGGGCACTCTCAAACACTTGCGTAGCTGTGAGACATGGAATACAGGATGTACACTTGCCAATTCCTTAGGTAGCTCAAGTTTGTAGGCGAGCTTCTCAATCCTCTTGCAAACCTTGTATGGGCCAACAAATCTAGGGGCAAGCTTTCCTTTCACATGGAATCTGACAGTTCCACGTAGCGAGGATACCTTGAGATAGACAAAATCTCCCACATTGAACTCAAGTTCTCTTCTTCTTTTGTCAGCATAGCTCTTTGTATTGACTTTGGGCAATTCTCAAATTCTCCTTCACTTGAGCAACTCCTTCTTCGGCATCTTGAATCTTAGCGGAGTCAAAGAACGATCTTTCTCCCGGTTGGGACCACATCAAAGGTGTCTTACAAGGTCTGCCATACAAAGCTTCAAATGGCGACATCTTGATACTGGCTTGGTAGCTGTTGTTGTATGAGAACTCTGCATAGGGTAGACATTTCTCCCAATTAGAGCCATAATTCAGTACACTAGCGCGAAGCATGTCTTCTAAAATCTGATTTACTCGTTCTGTCTGTCCATCTGTCTGTGGGTGATAAGCGGTACTGAAATCAAGTTTGGTTCCAATAGACTTGTGTAGAGCTTCCCAAAATCAGGACACAAACTAAGGACCACGATCAGATACGATACTAGAGGGAGCTCCATGCAGTCTGAGAATATGCTCAATATATAGATCTGCTAATTTTTTGGCATTGGTCTTGGTCTTAACTGGTACAAAGTGGGCAATCTTGGTCAAACGATCAACAATCACCTAGATAGAATCATTGCCTTTCTGTGAACGGGGCAATCCAACTATGAAATCCATGGATATGCTCTCCCATTTCCACTCGGGAACATCAAGAGGCTTCAACAATCCTACAGGCCTTTGATGTTTAGCCTTGACTCTATTACAGGTGTCACACCGTGCCACATGTCCTGCAATGTCTGTCTTCATGCCTTTCCACCAAAAGTGTTTCTTCAAGTCTTGATACATCTTGAACCTCCAGGGTGAACACAGTACTTAGAATCGTGAGCTTTTGATAGAATTTCCTCTCGTAGCACTGGGTCAGATGGAACACAGATTCTGTTCTTGAACTAGATGGTTCCTTATTCATCTTCCTGGTGGTTGGTCTTGTAGCCTAGTTTCATTAGACCACAGAGATATTCGATCTCTTCATAATTTTTCTGAGTTTGACAGATGCGATCTGTGAGATCATACTGTATGCAGAGCTCATTCAATAAGTCATGCGGTAGTATCTCAAGTTGGAAATCATCAATCTCTTCCTTGAGCTCAGGTGGTACGGATTCAGTGATCAAAGTGTGACAATAACTCTTGCGGCTGAGGGCATCTACGACTACATTAGCTTTTCTCGGATGATAGTGAATTTCTAGGTCATAGTCCTTGATCAACTCTAGCCATCGGTGTTGCCTCATATTCAAATCTTCTTGGGTGAAGAAGTACTTCAAGCTCTTGTGATCCGTGTAGATATCACACTTGTTGCCTATCAAGTAGTGTCTCTAGATCTTTAAGGCATGCACAACTGCTGCTAACTCAAGATCATGAGTAGGGTAATGGTTCTCATGTTCTTTCAACTATCGAGACGCATATGCTATCACTCTTCCATCTTGCATCAGTACACAACCAAGTCCTTGACGGGATGCATCACAATAGACTATGAAATCTTTGCTGATATCAGGCAATGCTAACACAAGAGTTGTGGTAAGCTTCTGTTTCAATTCCCGAAAGCTTTATTCGCACTCGGGCGTCCATTCAAACTCCTTAGTCTTCTTCAGAAGGTTGGTCATTGAACAGGCTATCCTAGAGAAGTTCTCAATGAATCGGTGATAGTATCCAGCCAGTCCCAAGAAGCTTCTGACTTTTGTCACATTATGGGGTTGATCTCACTCTTTTACAGCTTCAATCTTGGCTGGGTCAACTGCAACACCTTTGGCTGATAGTACATGGCCTAGGAAGGCAACTTCCTATAGCCAAAATTCGCATTTGCTGAACTTTGCATAGAGCTGATGTTGGGCTAGTTTTTCTAGTATAGTTCTTAGATGGTGTTTGTGTTCTTCAGTGGTGGATGAATAGACAAGGATGCCATCAATGAATACTACCACGAACTTATCCAGATCATCCATGAAAACCTTATTCATCATGTTCATGAAGTAGGCGAGAGCATTCGTGAGTCCAAAGGACACCACGGTGAACTCAAACTGCCCATACCTAGTTACGAAAGTTGTCTTCGGGATGTCACTCTCTCGAATCTTCATCTAATGATAGCCAGATCTGAGATCAATCTTGGAGAAATACTTGGCACCTCGAAGCTGATCAAGCAGATCATCGATTCTTGGTAGAGGGTACTTGTTCTTGATGGTGACTGCATTCAAGTTCTGGTAATCAATGCACATTCTCATCGAGCCATCTTTCTTCTTAACAAACAGAACAGGGGATCCCCAGGGTGAAGCACTAGGTCTGATATATCCTTTTGAGATGAGCTCATCAAGCTATTTCTTGAGCTTAGCCAGTTCATCAACTGACATGCGATAGGGTCTCTTGGTAATCAGTCCTGTTCCCGACAAAAGACCAATGATGAACTCTACATCACGGTCTGGTGGCATACCTAGTAATTCTTCAGGGAATACATCAGGGTAGTCTCTGACCATAGGCACATCATGAACTGTCTTGTCCTCCTTCTGTGATTCTGAACTGGCTTTAAGGGCACACAGGATAGAAGTGGACTTTCTAGACTAGGGTACACACCTGATGACTTGGCCTGATGGGTGGGTCACCTGGACGTATCTAGGTGAACATGATATAATACCTCAGTGAATGGTTAGCCAATCCATGCCTAAGATGACATCTAGGTTTGTGGAAGGTAACAGGGTTAGGTCGGCTTTAAAGATAAGACCCTCAATGGTAAGACTCACTCTCTTACAGATGCGGGTGCATTTTAGGTCTCCTAAAGGTGAACTAGTGATGATAGGCTTTTCATGTGGGGTTACAAACAGGTCATGCTCTCATGCAAACTTGGATGATATGTAAGAACAAGTTGCTCCAGAGTCAAATAGAACTAATGTAGTATTGCCATTAACTAAAAACATACCATACACAACATCAGGGGCAGCCTGTGCTTCCTCAGCGTCTAGATGGTTGAGACATCCACGGGTAGTAGATCCCTTGAGCTAAGACTTCTGAGTAGCTGAGTTCTGTGGGCACTCAGTGGCTTTGTGACCTAGTTGGCCACAAGCAAAGCAGGTGAAAGGCGCACCGCCTGTAGGGGTTGGTGCGGGTGCCATCTAGTTTCCAGTGCTTGGTGCAGAGTGGTTCTGTGCTGGGCGTTCATTCATAGAGCGGGGATGATTGAAATGGTCCTAAGTGTTGCGGTCCTAAGCATAATAGTCCCGGGTGTAACGATCCTAAGCAGGGCAGGAGTATTTGGTGGTGTAGCCTCCACTACCCCTACTCGATCTAGGGTTGTCATCCCTATTGTGGCGAGAGCGTTCCCTAGATGGTGCATCTCTATGGAACCTCTTGCGATCATGACCACGGAAGGACTCCTTAGGCTTACACTTCCTCTCCCTGTACTCCTCTCTAGCTTCAGCATGATCTTTCTCGATCTGGATGCAGCGATCCACCAGAGCACGCAATGTGTTACTCTCAATACCGCCAAACTTTAGCTTGATGTGCGGGTTAAGTCCCTTGCAGTAATAGTACAGCTTCTCCTTCTTAGAGTTCACAACATAGGAAGGTGCATAGCGAAGAAGATTGGTGAAACGAGTAGTGTACTCAGTCACCCTGTCCTTTCCCATCTTGATGTTGCGGAACTCCTCAGCTTTGGCCTCCATGATACCCTAGGGAATGTGATACTCAGTGAATGCTTCGGCGAACTCATCCCATGAGATGTTGGCAGGGTCCTCATGGGAATCACTAAAACTATCCCATCAGGCATGTGCTACACCTATGAGCTGGTGTGTGGCTGCTCCAACACACTCATCGTCGGTGAAAGTAGTGAGGTCAAGCTTCTTCTCCATCTCCTTGAGCCAGTCATCGGCTACAAGGGGGTCAGGGTCAGTGCCATCATAGGTAGGTGGCCTTAGCTTCAGAAATCCTTCCAACTTCCTTTGGAAGTCATTCTATTGTCCTCCCTAGCGCCGGTTTGCTCCATCAACAAGAGATGTGAGAAGCTGAGTCTGTTGCGCCATCACCTCTGCTAGGTTCGGTGGTGGTTGTGGCGGGATGTTCTTCTCAGGCGGTGGGGTATTCTCTAGGTTGAAGGGTATCCCTCCACATCCACAGCCATGGCCACGACCATGGTTGTTGCCACCATGCCCCCATTTGGTTCAACTGGTTCAGGGGTGGGCGCACGTCCATGGTTCATTAGGCGATTAGATCAGCGGTTCAGCATCTGCAACACGGATCATAGGAATCTTAGTGATTGTGCCATAAGTGCTTATAATTTAGTATGATTACATGATTTTGATGATTTAAAGAAAAAAAACTTATACTATCCAACACTCATTACAAAAAAGCAATAAGATCCATAAGATCCAAAACATTCATTACATGGGTTTTATTACATAGCATCATCTCTAGTAGCTACACTTGAAGATGTGTGAGAATTCATACTATGCATTAGTGTCTCATAATACATCTCATAAGGGGTACATCATGGGGTACAACTTATGGAAGCCACTGACATGACTCATGACAACACAGGGTCATTCTACTCTAACTCGTACACCGCAGCTAGGATACGACTGTTCTCGATCTCAATCTCCTCGTCAGACTTGTGAAGTCAGGACACGTACTTCAAGGCCTTGGTGAGTTCCTCAGTAGGCTTGGCTTCAGGTAGGGTAGGGCAGGCGTCTAGGTTGAGACGAGTCAGGGCTAACTTGAACTCCTCTATCCTAGGCTTTGTCTTACTATGAATCTCCTTGGGTAGCTGATCCCACATACCCTTCATCTCCCTGAGGTGCTTCTTGTTAGACTTTTGCCAAGCCTGCCATGTCCTCTCACACTTGTCCTATAGGTACTCGTTCTACCTGAGTGCCTCGATCAGGTGACCCTGGTTGCGAACGGCCTTCCTCCTAAACTCCTCTAAATCCTAAGTCATGGTCTTGTTCTGAGATTGGATTTTTAGCATATCAATCCCCTTGGACCTCTCTCTTTCTCCTCTATGGTTGAACTTGGCCTTCTTGTCGTCCAACTCTCTCTACAACTCCAAGACCTTGCTGTCGAGGTAGTAGTTCCTATTGCCTAGGTCAGCTACTTTGTCGTGTAAGTCAGCGACCTTGGCTCTGTGGACTTCTTCACGACGGTTGAGCTCGTTGTGTAGCTTGGCAACTGTCTCAAGTAGACTAGCTTGCTCCTGTGCTCCCTATGAGTCTCGCTCCTGGTACTCCCACAGAAGGGCCTAGTCCTATCGTCTCCTCTGCTCTAGCTAGGTCACGTACCTGTCCTGCTCCATTAGGTGGATAGCTGAGACATGAAGGCATCTGTCCTCCTCAGCAAAGATAATTCTACCGGCTGCGAAGCTCTGCTCACTAGGGGTAAGGCTAAGGTCGAGGGCCTGGGGAAGTAGATGGTACTCTATCGTCTTCAGGTGCTCGTAGTGGTCCCTCATCACTCTATGAAGTGCCTTGTGTGAGATAGCTTGCAGTCCCTCCTCGACTGTGTCCTCTATAGTCAACTCGGTGAAAGCTAGGACAGAAGGTAAGATAGTGCTAGCTGGGAACTCGATTGAGGTGACAATCGGTCCTTTGATTCCTCCTTCCTGAGCTAGCTTCCTGGTGTAGGTGACCTTGACAAGCTTGTCGGGGACTCCTAATGTGATGAGAACTTAGTAGAGGGTCTATGCAAAACCCCTGAGCTCACGTAGGTCAAAGGTAAGCTTAGCGTGGTCCAGAGGTAGCGGTCCTAGAGGCGGCCAGTCGATGTTCGTTGCCATCTGTAGGTTAAGGAAACAGGTGTTAGCAGGTCAATAATAGATAAGCCTTGCATAAAAGTAAATGCAGGGTTGGTATATAACCAAAAGAAGGGTTGTTCACATCCTATTCTATCGTCCATTTCTAAGGGTTTTGTTCTATGGTCAAGTATGGCTCTGATACCAACTAAAACGACTTGATTTCCACAAAGGGAAATCCACAGAGTTGAAGTGTAATAAGACCGTTGTAGATCATATTACCCAAATTTCTAGTCGAATACCACATTCATACAACGATAATATCAGAGTACAAATAGTGCGGAATTATATAATTTATTACATTGCCATATTGGCAGAATCAAAAGTAGCATTCATTCAGAATAGCTTGAAGATAAGATCGCCAAACTCGAGCGTAGGCACGAACCCCTCAACCATCAAACTCCTCGGAGCTAAACTCCTCAGCAGAACCTGTGTGCCAAAATGTATCAGTACGATTTGTACTGGCCACTCCCATCCTATGAGCATTGCTTTGTGGAAATTGGATGCAAGTTGGATATAATCAAAAGGAACCTATAAGGCTGGGGTTTCCTATGTTTTAGCATGTCAAGTATATAATAATAGTTGGTCAAGTTTTAACACCATTCCCACGCACATTCCACCCCATTCTCTTTCCAGAGCTAGGTTTTGATCCTAGGATCGATATATCATCATCTCCACACCATCACCATACTATCGCTCAGTCAATAGACCAACTCCCTCTCGATACTGTCTCAAGGTCCATAGCCCTTGGCTACGACCGACACTCTCTCACAGGGGAAGAAGAGAAGGACTCATCTCATTATCTAGTTTAAGCGAAACCCGGGAAAGGTCCATAGCGGACAAGTCGGCACATGTATCGATCGATCAACCATACACTCTATAGAGGTTTTACATAACCACAAGATCTGCCTTCTTTGCTGACCGTCGTCAACTGGGCTGATTTCGACCGCTTGCTAGCCTAGGATAATGCCACTCTACCATTCAGCCCTGGTACACCCCAAGTCTAGTCTAGGGTGGCTAAAACTATGAGTCATAAGCTAGGTCCACAAGGTCTCCATGAAGTCTTGGAAGGGTGTGGGGGAAATCCTCCATGCCTCGTACCTCCTTACACTGTCTGCTATCAACCTAGCAGTAGTGGGAATATCCTACCAAGTAGTCCGGCTGTCCCGCACCATATAGGGTGAGTGGTACATAAGGCTTCCCGATGAATCTGAGTACTAGTAAGTCCTTAGGGATGACCAAGCCAGAATGTCTTCATCAGGGTTCCCATTTGTCATGCCACCATAGCACCTCCACCCTGGGCTCCTCCCATCACAGGTTCACACCTAGGACCACCTCATATACCATTTACCCGCCATAGGTATCCATTTCTAGGGGTGCTCAGGTAGCACCACATGGCAAGACTTGCCCTAGGCTCATCATATACTCCAACTTAGTCGACACAACCCTCACCCTCCACACACCCAAGTCACACACGCAGCACTCTCCCCATAGTCTAGATAACACTAGTTTCCACCACACATGTAGTATAAGCGTAGTAAAAGTATAAGTAATGAAATATATAGCAGTAAGCGTGTGTCTAGCCTAATAGCAGGGTATGTAGGGGTAAGGTTGCGTCAAGGTAAAGGCCTTCAAGTAAGCATACTACCATGCAAGTCCTATCATAGTACGATTGTAGCAGTAAAGCAATAGCAGTTCTATGTTAGCCATGCGTAATAGGTGCTATGAGATTGGGTGGGATATGGCACCTTTAGTGTAGTCGTCTTTGTACTCCTCATGGTACTCACAATCCTCGTCTGTCTGGTTCTCCTCCGAGTCTACAACGATCGCATTATAGTCGTGTTAGCGACGTTTATAGAATAGCACAAAGAAGCAATGAAAATTCAAAAGAGTCAAATACACTCAAACATGGGTTCATAGCGTAAAGCTCGATTTTAGATGAATTTTGGTCCTAGTTTCGTATTTTTCTGAGGTCATATGAATTAGTTATGAATTTCTGAATTTTATTTCATCTCTGAAAATGGAAAAGGCTGAATTAATCCTAGGCTGACACGTGTCATGCTGTGACTAGTCCACGTGGCATGCTGACGTCAGCATGATGTTAGCATGGCATCATCGGCTCGGCTCTGAGCTGACCAGTGGGGTCCCTGCTGACGTCAGCATGATGTCATCTTGATGTCAGCATGACGTCATCAACGTCATCGTTCTGACAGGTGGGGCCAGGGTTTCTTGGGTCACTGACCTATGGGGTCAGTCAAAGTCAATGTCAAGTCAACGGGCGATGGGTCAAGGTCACTACGTGTGGGGCCAGTGCTGCTGACGTCAGCATGACATCACCTCGGCTGTGTTGATACTGACAGGTGGGACCCACATGACGTCGTCATGACATCATTCACCGATGAGTGGGTCTAGAGTCTTTGTGACACTGACATGTGGGCCTAGGTCAACCGTCAATGTTGATCGGTCAACGGTCAACCAGATTGGGCCTCGACTGGGCTTTGGTGGGCCTGGACTGGGCTGGTTTTGGGCCAGGCTAGCCCGGACACGTGGCAAGCTATGGTGCTGTCACGTCGTAGCCGTGGGCCTCCACTGGGCTTAGTTCATAGGCATGGTCCACGGTGGGTGCAAGTGCTAGTCTATGGTGGACCGCGTCTCCTTCCAGTGAACCGCGTCCACCCTTCCTTTCTTCTCTCTGTGGTCTACATGTACCAGGTGTAGGCGCATGCGGTCGGTGAGGGGAGGACTCTACTTTCATTCCTGGCACGCTCTCGTCGGTGATGTGCTCGCCGGTGTGGTCCTATGGCAGCGCTGGCATCCAATTAAGGTGGGGGAAAGCTTCCCCAGGCCATGGCGAACATGATGGTGGTGTCTAGGTGGCGACCGGGGCTTTCCAGGGTGCTGGCCATGGCGGTCAGCGGCTCGGCGGTGCTCGCTGGTGGTGAGGTCGCACGTGTAGGCTCCCTGGTGGCTTGGTTCGGCGAATAAAGGCTTCTATGGGTCCATGGGAGCACAGCGAGGGCGTCTAGGGCTCAAAGCGGGGCTTCGAGTCCTCATGTGGCCGGTAGGGGCTCCATGGCATCCATGGTGGCATGGTGGCGACGGCGAGGCACGCAGGAGCACTATGGGACGCCGGTGGGGTGGTCACAGCGTGGTCGCGATTGTGCGCGTGAGTGCGTGTGTACCCAGAGGCCGAAGACGGCCTTGGCCTACGTGCTCCCGGTGTGGAGCGCCATGGCCGACACAGCGAGGTACGGCGGTGATTAGGGGAAGACCAGGGCTCACCTTTGGTGTCGTGGAAGATAGGATGGTGACGTAGTGGCGGGTTGTGGCCATGTAGCTCCGGAAGCAGCGCAGTGCAGTGCAGTGTAGCGCAGCGTCGACGTGCTTGATCAGGGCGACGTCCTCTACTTCGGCAACACCGGCAATGTCGCGTGGCTTCGGTGCTCCCCCTTCTTCTTCCTCTTCTCCCTCCTCTCTCTTGGCTCGGGTGTGCTGTGGACGGCCACAAAGTGGCGGCAGGGCAATGAGAGAGGTCAGGAGCTCCTAGGGCCGAGGCTTTTATAGCCGAGCTCCACGGCACCCATGGCGGACGGCGATCGAGCGGTGGAGGCGCGTGCACTACATCCAATGGCCCGTGCGTGGTTGCATAGGCGTGGTGCAAGGGGGACAGTGTCATGCTCCCAGCGTGACCCCTGGCCTGCACCTACCACGCCGGTCGGGGCTTGGTCGAAGGTGTGTTCAGCGTGGGGAGGAAGACGACACTGTGGCTAGGGGGTGGCTGACGTGTGGGGCCCGTGCGGTAGCGACATCAGGCGAAACGGACGAGCGCATGGGCGTGAGCGGCGTGCTGGGCCAGTTCGTGGGCCGTGTGCATGCGCGCTAGGTGGAAGGCGGGCGTGGTTGGGCTGGCTGGGCCACGAAGCCGAGCAGGCCGAGGCGGCTTGCGAGGCCTCCCTCTTCTTTTTCTTTTTCCATTTTATTTCTCTTCTCCTTTGTTTGAATTCAAATTTGGTTTGAAATTTGAATTCCAAATTAGTGCACCTTATTCATTGGAGTTTTAGATATGAGGCCCACAACTTTCTTTTATATGTTTTAGGAATTTATTTAGCTATTTTGTATAACAAAAATAGGTGTAGTTTTGTTATACAAAAAATGGAAATAGTTTCCTCTTTTAGCATGTATTCCTTGGTTTGATTAATAATTACTTTATGGTTTATTTCTTTTAAAGGAGTTGTTAGGCATTACTTAAAACAAATGAAAATCCAAATCACCATTAGAGTTAACAATATATGCTATATTTTATTTGTTAGTATTTGAATAAACATAATTAATAAATGACATGCCATGCTCATAAAATTGTTTAGTTGGGTTACAACTAATGCAACACCTAGGGTTGGCTCCTACAGATGTCACTCAACATTGCATGGGGTTAAAGCAAAAAAAATTGTAGTTGTGATTTTTGGTGTGTGGATTTTTGGGTTGTTACAGCTCTAACTTGATATTCAAGGGATTTAGATATGAGAATCTATACTTAGTTGATTTCAATGCTAGAGAAGCTCAATTGTCAACATGTTTGATCACTAAGTCTAGCATGGGTTGGTTATGGCATAGAAGGCTTGGTCATGTTGGAATGAAACAATTAAACAAATTGATTAAGCATAACTTAGTTAGAGGCTTGAAAGATGTCACATTTGAGAAGGATAAGCTATATAGTGCATGTCAAGCCAGAAAGCAAGTTGGTAACACACATCCTAAGAAGAGCATGATGAGCACATCCAAGGCATTTGAGTTGATGCACATGGACTTGTTTGGACCAACCACATACACTAGCATTGGTGGAAACAAATATGGATTTGTGATTGTAGATGATTTCACTAGATACACATGGGTGTTCTTTCTTGTTGACAAGAGTGATGTGTTTGCAACATTCAAATCTTTTGTCAAGGGCATTCGCAATGAGTTTGAAACAACCATCAAGAAAGTTAGAAGTGACAATGGAAGTGAGTTCAAGAATACTAGAATTGATGAGTCATGTGATGAATTTGGAATTATACATCAATTCTCGATCAAGTATACTCCTCAATCAAATGGGCTAGTTGAAAGGAAGAATAGAACCTTAATTGATATGGCAAGATCAATGTTGAGTGAGTACAATGTGAGTCATTCATTTTGGGCCGAAGCAATCAACATGGCTTGCTATTATAGCAACCGACTTTATTGTCACCCCATGATGGAGAAGACACCTTATGAGCTTTTGAATGGAAGAAAGCCAAACATAGCATACTTTCGGGTATTTGGTTGTAAATGCTACATATTGAAGAAAGGCGCTAGATTGAGCAAGTTTGAAAAGAAATGTGATGAAGGTTTCTTGCTTGGTTACTCCACTACTAGCGAGGCTTATAGAGTTTGGAATTTGGCTAGTGGTACTCTTGAGGAGGTTCATGATGTGGAATTTGATGAAACAAATGGTTCCCAAGAGGAAGATGAGAATCTAGATGATGTAAGAGGCACTCAATTGGTCAATGCAATAAAGAATATAGACATTGGTGATATAAGGCCTAGAGAGGTGATTGATGTTGAAGATGACAAGAATCAAGTGCTCTCTAACTCAAATATGCAAGCTAGTGGTTCTCATGATCAAATCCAAGCAAGCACTAGTAATGGCAATGTGCAAGATCAACAAATGGCTAGTTCATCATCTCAACCAAGTGATCAATCAAATGCTAGTAATCAAGTGCAAGTGCTTCAACCAACCAATGTTGCAAGAGATCATCCATTGGACACTATCATTGATGATATTTCAAGAGGTGTGCAAACAAGATCAAGATTGGCTTCATTTTATGAGTATTTCTCATTTATGTCATCCATTGAACCTAAAAACATAGATGAAGCTTTGAGGGGTGTTGATTGGGTCAATGCTATGCATGAAGAGCTAAACAACTTCACAAGAAACCAAGTATGAGAGTTAGTAGAGAGGACTAAGGATCATAATATGATTGGAACTAAGTGGGTCTTTCAGAACAAGCAAGATCAAGATGGGATAGTAATAAGGAACAAAGTAAGATTAGTGGCTCAATGTTACACTCAAGTTGAAGGTCTTGACTTTGGAGAAACATATGCCCCAGTTGCAAGATTGGAATCAATTAGGATCTTGTTAGCCTATGCTTGTGCCCACAACATCAAGTTATACCAAATGGATGTGAAAAGTGTATTTCTAAATGGGTATATCAATGAGCTTGTGTATGTTGAGCAACCTCCCGATTTTGAAGATGAAAAGAAACCCAACCATGTTTACAAGTTGAGAAAGGCTTTGTATGGATTAAAGCAAGCACCTAGAGCATGGTATGAGAGATTGAGGGATTTCCTACTCTCTAAGGGATTCAAGATGGGAAAGGTTGACACCACTCTCTTCACCAAGAAGCTTGGAAAGGACTTGTTTGTAATGCAAATCTATGTTGATGATATCATCTTTAGATCAACAAATCAAGAATTTTGTGAGGAGTTTGGTAAGATGATGGCAAGTGAGTTTGAGTTGTCTATGATTAGAGAGCTTAGTTACTTCCTTGGTCTTCAAATCAAGCAAATGAAGAATGGCACATTTATGAGTCAAGGCAAGTATATTAAGGATATGCTCAAGAAGTTTGAAATGGAAGAGAGTAAAGCTATTAGTACACCAATGGGGACAAGTGGAAGCTTGGATAGTGATGCTAGTGGCAACATGGTGGATCAAAAGATGTATCGGTCTATGATTGGAAGTCTACTCTATGTGACCGCATCAAGGCCGAATGTGATGTTTTGTGTATGCATGTATGCTAGATTTCAAGCCTCACCAAGAGAAAGTCATTTGAAGGCAGCTAAGAGAATATTGAGGTACTTGAAGCATACACAACATGTTGGATGATGGTATCCCAAAGGAGCAAGATTTGAGTTGATTGGATATTTGGACTCCGATTATGCGGGATGCAAAGTTGAGAGAAAGAGCACATCGGGCATATGTCAACTATTGGGAAGATCACTTGTGTCTTGGTCATCAAAGAAGCAAAATAGTGTAGCACTTTCAACCGCCGAAGCGGAGTACATTTCGGCCAGTAGTTGTTGTGCTCAATTACTTTGGATGAAGGCTACCTTAAGTGACTTTGGGATCAAATTCAAGCAAGTGCCATTGCTATATGACAATGAAAGTGCCATAAAGCTCACCAACAACCCGGTTCAACACTCAAGAACAAAGCATATTGATGTCCGCCATCATTTCATAAGAAATTACCAACAAAAAGGGGACATTTGCATTAAGAGTGTGGGCACCGAAGATCAACTTGCCGATATATTCACCAAGTCATTTGATGAGAAGAGGTTTTGCAAGCTAAGGAATGAATTGAATATACTTGACTTCTCCAATATGTGTTGATGCACCCCCCTAATTTATATGACATGCCTCTCCTTTGAGCAATCCAAGGTAAAAGTTGATTGGCATGGCATACATCCTTGCTAAGGATATGATTAGTGCATCTAGACATATTTCACATTTGAATAGGCTCATTCATAAAAATCAAATGAATTTGATGCTTGTATGGTACCACTATTGCTTGTATGGTTGAAATGATCTAGTGGTAGCATATGACATATTTGTGGACTTGTAAACCTAGTGTTTGATTTAGAAAATGAGCTATAAGTGTTTCACTCAACATGGTACAAGATAACCCTTAATTGGAGGTGTGAAGAAGCTTGTCCTTGGATTAAACCGAGTTAAATATCTTTTGCAAGTAATCTAGATTGAACTAAATTGGGAAAATAATCCTCATTTCATATGATTTCACCCCAACCTATCTATAATTTGAGGTCACCTTTGCGCTAATTATCGACATTGATAATCCTACCCTATCTATACTTTAAGTCTTTGTGGTCATTGATGACAAAGGGGGGAGAAATAGTGTACAAAGATAGTGAAAAGACAACAAAGAAACAAAGGAAGGGGATCAAAGTTAAAATTTTGAGCATACAAATAGGGGGAGCAAGCTCATGAACTTGTATGGTGAATTTGAATGTGCATTACATATGTTTGCTTGCATGGCATAAATTTTTCATTTCAATATCCATGCTTGTGTGGTGTATGCTAGTTGTAGGTTTGAATGTTGAAATGAAAAACTAGCATGCATAGGCTAAAGTAACTAGACATATGTTCATTCTATGGAAACTAGACCCTTATTTGTAATAATTGATCTTATGGGGTATTCTAGTTTTTGTATATGTCTAGTTACTAATGGTGCTAAGGATGGTATATTGGTGCACTCCGATTGGTATCACGCTTCAAAGGTCCATCTCTTATACCTTAGCATCATTTGGTAGAAATTGTCTTCTATATTTCCTATCTAATCATATGTGCAAAGTTTCAATCCAAACTCTTAGCACATATGTAGGGGGAGCAATTGCTATCATATGGAGTTCATGAAACTTATCCATATCCTTTATACATGGTAAATATGCTTGGGCAAGCAACATGGATTCAAATGAACTTTAATTCATATCTTTGTATAAGGGTTGTCATCAATTACCAAAAAAGGGAAGATTGAAAGTTCTAGTTTGGTTTTGGTTAATTGATGAAACCCTAAGTACTAACCTAGTTTATCAAGATGATCATGAGATCGGTAGCACTACTCTAAGTGATAAAGCAATGGTGAAGATCATGACAATGGTGATGGCATGGTGATGGTCAAATGCTTAAAACTTAGAAAAGAAGAAAGAGAAAAACAAAAGGCTCAAGGCAAAGGTAAAATTGTAGGAGCCATTTTTATTTTGGTGATTAAGACACTTAGCGAGTGTGATCACATTTAGGATAGATAGCCGTACTATTAAGAGGAGTGAAACTCATATCAAAATGCGGTTATCAAAGTGCCACTAGATGCTCTAATTCATTGCATATGCATTTAGGATCTAGTGGATCACTAACACCCTTGAAAATGTTTATGAAAATATGCTAACACATGTGCACAAGGTGATACACTTGGTAGTTAGCATATTTGAGCAAGGGTGAAGAAGATAGAGGAGAAAGGAACTCAGTCTCACTGTTTTCACTATGACCAGACGCTGGTCTTGGGTGGACGGCGTGTCCGATCAAGCGTAGCAGTGAAGACACCAGCATCGGTATATTGACCGGACGTTGGGTCTGAATTGACCAGATGCTGGAAGTCTGGGTCCGGTCGAACTGACGGGTCAGCACAGTATCCAGGGTTTTACACCGGACGCTAAGGTGTGTCCGGTCGAGGTGGACCGGACGTGTCCGGTCGAAGAAAACCTAGTTTGGAACCTTACTGTAAATGACCGGACGCTGGGGGTCCAGCGTCCGGTCACTTGTGCCGAAGCGTCTGGTCGCTACTTAGCCGTTGCGATCGGGTGGTTCCTGTTGAATGGAAAATGACACGTGGCTTACATCGGTTGACCGGACGCTGGGTCTAGAGTCCGGTCAGTCTGACCGGAGTGTCCGGTCAGCCCGCAGTGTGCCCAGTGAAGGGGTACAACGGTTCTATTTCGTGGGGGCTTCTATTTAAGCCCCATGGCCGGTTCAAGCTCACTCTCTTGTACATTTTATTGACATAACAACCTTGTGAGCTTAGCCAAAGCCCTCCCACTCATCTCCATCATTGATTCATCATCTTTGTGAGATTAGAAGAGAATTCAAGTGCATTGCTTGAGTAATTGCATCTAGAGGAACTTGGTATTCGTGTTGCGCTGTGGATTTCACTTGTTACTCTTCGTGGTTGCCACCACCTAGATGGCTTGGTGCAGCGGTGGAGGATCGGCATGAGTTGGTGATTGTTCGTGGCCATCTCCAGTGATTGTGAGGGGAGTTGTACCTTCCCCGATGGAGTGCCGAAAGGTAACTCTAGTAAATTGCTCGTGTCATTGAGTTACCTCACTTGTGGGTAGGTTCTTGCGATGTCCAATCATGTGGATGAGGTTTGTGAAATACCTCTTAGCCGCCGAACCACCAAGTGTTGGTCGATACAACGGGGACTAACGTGTTGGCAAGCACATGAACCTCAGGAGAAAAATTGGTTGTCTCTTGTCATTTGCATTCTCCCAGTGATTGGCTTAATCTTCATCTTGTGATTGTTTCATCCCTCTACACGGCGGTATAACCATCATACTCACTCATTTATATTTTTGCAAACTAGTTGTAGCAAGCTCTTTAGTGTAATTAGATTTGAGAGCTTGCTTTGCTATTTAAGTTTGCTTAGTGAAGCTCTTTAGAGTAGAAAGTTTGAGAGCTCTTAATGAGTAGTATCATAGCAAGTTGTGTGTCTAGCAATCATTACAACTAGAATTGTTGGATAGGTGGTTTGCAACCCTCGTAGAGCTAGAGCAAGTTTGCATTACGCTATTTGTCTTATTAATCAAATTGCTCTAGTTGATTTGTAGAATTTTAAATAGGCTATTCACCCCCCCTCTAGCCATATTAGGATCTTATAGGTGGGCCCATGGATCCTCGAGCATCGTAGGCCCCGAAAGCCCCCTGAGCAAGGCTGCCGCAATAGTGATGTTCTGGCTTGCCTGGACGAAGTGCAGGAGCGCTTGATCATCCTCAACGATCCTCCAGTTCACGTCACGGGCCATGACGCGTGCACGCCCCCTATCTCCATGGCACTCAATGTTGTGATCGAGCTCCGTGTGTTCCTGCTCAAGCTGGAGTCATGCTTCCTCAAGCTCTAGGTGTTGGGCCTTCAGCTGCTCCACCCGTAGGCGGGGTGGGGCTCCTGCATCCCCCTCGACCCCATCGTTGAGGTCATTCATTGGGGTAGCCTCCTCCTCGTTGATGCTTTTGATGTGTCCCTTAGGGGTACCTGTCATGAAGCATTCATGAGAGGGGTGATGGCTTCCCGTGATGGAGTCAGAGCTAGAGGGCGACTCTGGCTCCTCTGTGAGGAGGTGATGGAAAGACTTCACGACGTGTTCGATCACTCCCACGAACTCATCGTTCATGGGGGATGGAATCATGCGTTGCGCCACAAGGTGGCCAACGATCTTTGCGGCGTTGCGGAGATCGAACGGGAGCACTGTCGAGGTGCTACGGATGAGGTATTCTAGGGAGAGCGGTCTCCCCTAGTAAGCTGCGCCATGACATTGACGAACGAGAAGGTGAGGTGGCGCAGGCCCTCCTAGGATGGTTGGGGTCCCAGAAAGACGCCGAGCTAATGCTCCAACCTCTTGTAGTCGAAGTCGAGGAGCTGGCCACTCCCGGGGGCATGGGCCTCCGACGCACATAGCCGCAGCTCCTCGAGCGCCTCGGTGATCGCGTCGAGGTCAGCGGAGTGGAGGTGTTGAACGATGACGGGCGCCCATGCCAGCTCTCCCTCCGCCGTGACAATGAAATCTAGGTCCCCAAAGCGCACGTGTGCGCCTGGGACCCAGCTGATGCTATGACTAGCCATCCGAGGCCTGGTGGTGTCGACGTGACGTGCAAAGAGCCCCTACCTAGTGCATCAACTGTCGGTGTTTCGAACAACCGACTAGTAAATTTGTATATTGCGTGTCTCACTCGGATGGTGTGCTAAGAGGACACGAGGATTATACTGGTTCTAGTGTTATCCTAAACGCTAAATGGTAAACAATCGGTCACCTACCATTTAGCCCATTATTCGGGCAAAACAGGTGTTTAAACGGGGAAAACGACCGTTTAAACGGTCAAACAACCGATTAAATGGAAACGGTGTACCACTATGTAGCGTTTAAACGGTGTGTAAATGGGCTAAACGGTCGTTTAGACGAACGATGACTGGTTCAGGTCAAATGTCCCTACGTCCTATTTCGATCTACTCGTGTTACCAGCACTGAGTTTATAGTAGGGGTTATAAACTGACAAGAGAGGGTGGAGCTCCCAAGTCTCTGTGGTTCGATTGCTCGATGTTTCTACTGCTCGATCTATCGATCGATCGATCTCTCTTCGAACGATGCCCTGCCTTTCCTTTTATAGACCAAGGGGAAAGAACAGGATACCAGAGACCAAGAGAAGGGAAGAGGGAAAAAAGAAAGAGAAATAAGGCTCTCGGGGGTGTGTCGTCCTCCTCTTCGCCTAGGTCCCGCTGACCCTATAGATCGTGGTGGCAGCGACGTCGCATGGGGGTCCTGTTGGCCGCTGCAGCATATGTGCGGGCGTCGTGCACCGTTCTTGTCTTTCATCCCATCCGATCGGATGAAATGGTCTAAGGGTCCCCTGACAGAGGCCATACGGAGGGCTGGCGGTATAGTGCCAGTCAACTGACGTCGGTCGACTGGCGTTGGACGGTGGTTAGGCAGGGAGTTGGTAGCATAGTGCTGGCCTGTTGACACGGTGGGCGATGTGAGTCTCCTAGCATGGCCTGAAGCGACCACCAGTCGTGTCAGGACGCGCCCAAGACATCCTCCCGAATGTGCGCCTCCATGCCGTAGTGGTTGAAGCAGTTCGGATCCTACCCTGGGGCCACTGCTTTTGTCTGGTAGCAAATCTGACCCTAGGGAATGCGCGAGGCAGAAATCTCACCCTAGGGGCCGGACGAGACGGAATCCGACCCTCGGGGGTCGGACGAGGCGGAGCCCTCCCTGTGGGACCGAACGAGTCGGAGCACGTGCCCTGAGGTCGTCGGAGTCAGAGCCCACGCCTTGGGGTTGGACGAGACAAAAACCTTGTCCTAAGAGTCAGAGCCCACGCCTTAGGGTCGGACGAGACGGAAACCTCGTCCTCGGAGTCGGAGCTCACGCCTTGGGATCGAACGAGACGAAAACTTCGTCCTCGGAGTTAGAGCCCACGCCTGAGGGTCGGACGAGACGAAAACCTCGTGCTTAGAGTCGGACGAGGCGTGGCCCAGACCCTGGGGTCGGACGAAGCATGGCGCAGAAAGCCATCGCCTTGCGAACCGCAGGTAGCCCGAAAAACGCATCCCGCCCCAAATCGGCGGCGAGGCGCGGTGAACCGGTGGCCACAAATGCGGCGCGGGCCAGGGATTCGGCGCCGCCTAGCCACACCCTGCACCATGTTCCACTTCCACGCCGCCGCGTCAGCGACGCGCGGCACGCGCCCCACTCCGTACCCCAGCGCGTGTTTAGTTTCAGGAAGTTGGAATTTGGGGTATTGTAGCACTTTCGTTTTTATTTGACAATTAGTGTTCAATCATAGACTAATTAGGCTCAAAACGTTCGTCTCACAGTCTCCCATCAAACTGTGCAATTAGTTTTTTTTCGCCTATATTTAATGCTCCATGTACGGGCGCAAACATTCGATGTGATAGGTACGGCGAGCTCCAGTACCCGTCGTACCCGCCGGGGAACCAGGGCTCCCATGGCTACGCCGGCATCGGCGAGTTCCAGTGCTACGACAAGTACATGCTGGCCCGGCTGAAGCGCCACGCCGAGTCGTCGGGGCAGCCACTGTGGGGCCTGTCAGGCCCACACGACGGGCCGCGGTACGACGAGTCGCCGGAGTCGTCCGCCTTCTTCAGGGAGCCGGGGGGCTCGTGGAGGTCCGCGTACGGGGAATTCTTCCTGTCCTGGTACGCAGGGGAGCTCCTGGCGCACGGCGACCGCGTCCTGGCTGCGGCGTCCAGGGCGTTCGGCGGCAAGCCCGTGGCGCTGTCCGCCAAGGTGCCGCTCCTGCGCGGTTCGAGCCCCGTCGACGCCACCGCGGGGCTCCACGGCGGGTACGGCCCGGTCGCGGAGATGTTCGTGCGGCACGGGTGCGCGGTGATCGCGTCGGGCGTGGAGGCGCGGCCGGACGCCACGGCGGAGGAGAGCCTGGCCCGGATCAAGGTCGCCTGCGCGGAGTACGGCGCGCGTCTCGCGGCGGAGAGCGCGCCTCTCGCCGTGGCGCGCGACGGCGCCGGCTCCGGGGGCGGCGTCTGGCTGTCCGCCGGGCGCACCCGGCCGTTCCAGTTCACGTACCAGCGGATGGGCGCGGAGTTCTTCTCGCCGGCGCACTGGCCGCTGTTCGTGCGGTTCGTGCGCGCGCTGGAGTGCCCCGAGGAGGCCCGTGAGGACGACCTGCCGGCCAGCGCTGACGGCGGCGAGCGGCTCACCGTGCCGTCCGCGTCCGCGTCCGCGGCTGCCCCGCTGGGCGAAGCCGCAAGGGAGGCGCAGACCGTGTGAATGGCAAGGCAAGGCTTTTGTCGCGTATTTCTTGATGTATAGTAAGAGTAGGCTGGGCAGTAAATAAATTTGAGCTGCTGTGAGATGATGAGCTGATACTTTTATCAGTGGGAAGTGGGAACCATGAGCGGGAGTGTATCACTACGTACTGATGCATTGGTATATCTTTTCAACGTGCTAACGATGTATTGTTCTTGTTGTTGCGTTGAGAAATTGTGCATCGTGGTGTTCCCTGAAGGATCACAAGATGGGATATTTCTGCTCCAATGATTATGGTTATGGCATATCATTTTGTCATGTTGGTGGCGCAACCAGAATGCCATACTGTTGGTGCGGGTGCGTGGTGGTGGCGTCCGCACGAAGAATATGGTTGACGTGCGTGGAAATTGTCCTCTGAACGCCTACGTTGAACAAAGGAAATCATGATTTCCTTGTGGCTATATAACCTATCTAAATTAAATATTTTGCTACTAGTTCATGTTTAAATTTTACTCCAAAAGTTTTGGAGGAAAAAAAAATCAAAACCGTCGACTGAACGAGACGTTTTATCACAATGCCGCTTCAACAGTTCAAACCGTGGACGTTTTCAAGCCGTTAAGATTAAGAATCTGCATGATGAACTTGTAGACAAAGATAGCCTTGTGCCCTTTTCACCATGAACCCAACACACTGACTAAACATTAAAACTCAAAAACTCGTACAGCGTAATCACGTCTGCATCACACTATCACTGGAAGCCTCTATTCTCACGAACTCATCAGCTCACCGATGGCCACACAAGCACGAGCCATTTTCCACACTAGACTTTGACTTGCCAACACCGGCAAAGAATTGCATATATATTGAAATTCAGAGGAAAAATAAACTAGGCGGCGGAACAAGCAGGGACCAACTAGTTGTAGTATTCACACCGCAGCTCATAATCATTTTATATGACTTCTTCTGGTGGTATGGTAGTTTCCAGCCCTCCTTCTCCAGGCCATCATGAATGCTATCCTGCTATCTGCCTTGGCCATGCTTCTGCAGATAGACGAGGCCAAAAGCATAGTTAGAAATAAAGGTGGAGAGGGCAAATGTTTGCTTGCCAAAGCAAATCTGCCATGCTTATCAGCCATGATACAGTGTTTTTCTCTCACAACAAAACAGCATCAGCCGGCTTATAAGCCACAGAAATGATCAAGCGAACATGGTGTATTTTTCTGTCTTCAAAGTTCAAACGGGAAAGAAGGGAATTCTTAGTTATGAATGTGTTTAGCCTAATAGGATGCTCAGAAATGGTAACTGTGGAGACTGAGGAGCTTCATCCTTAACATTGGAAATTGAATGTTCAACAGAATTTTATTGATGACTCAACAGATGTATACAGTAATGAAGATCATTAGAGGGACAAATGCAATGGCCTATTTGCTTTTGAATCTAAAAACATCTACAGAAAACATCAATAGGATATGCACAGACCCAAGACAGTCAGATATCCCTAAGGTTTGGTGAAGGTTTACTATCACCATTGTAATGGTCAGAGTTCTGCAGCTGAGACCACTTTGAAGAGCGCCAGCTGCTAACAGCTTCCATAGCACATACCAATGAGACTAAGAGCCTATTCGCTGGTTGGTTTCTGGGCTGATAAACCCGGCTGGTGCTGGTTTGTTGTGAGAGGAAAACACTGTACCATGGCTGATAAGCCCTGGCTGAAACCAACAAACGAAAAGGCTGTAAGAACACCGAGAAAGAAAACTAGACATTCAGTATGAAGTAAGAAAAGGAGGATCTTGGGCCTTAAATTATGGTCTTACCAAATGTGTGTCCATAATATATTAATATAAGCAAGGGGAATAGAGAAGGAGAAAAATCACCTTGCCTCATTCGCAGGCAATTTTTGTATCAAAACTGCTCAGACAAATTGCAAAAGCTTGAAATGCTGATATTGGATAACGGTAGTCCATGGTGAACAAGTCTTTCCCAATCTTTCCAAATTGGAGAATGACCTTGTCATTCTCTTGGTTCCCTGGTCCATTGTCATCAGAAGCCACCAACTGAAAGTTTTTAACCGAGGCAACAGTGACCCGCCCACAGAAATTCAGGCACCAACACTGCAGTTGTTCATGCCACCTAGGAGACTTGTTCTTCAGCACCAACCTATCCGAGCTGGATGACTGCGATGTTGAACTGTCTATCCGAGCTGATTTAGATCTGAAGAATAGAATTGATGGGAAAGAGTCAAGGCTGCTAAGTGGAAATTCAGTCTGTGTAGGAGCTTTCCCTCCTTCCTCAACAGCTGATGCAGGGATGGAATCCATAACACAGTTCATCCTTCTTGGACCTCTGCAACAAGCAAGCAACAGGACAGTTTCATGTTGTCAACTCATGTACTAAAATCTAAGCACCTCCTTCAACTGTTACACATGAACAGTTTAAGTGAGGCCATTGACCTACCAATGCATTTGCAATTATCACCACCAAATTCTTTGCACCCAAGATTCACATATAAAGAGTTTATTCCTAGTAAAGGGTAGGCAACTATGTTTACCAAAACAAAAGTCCAGATTTAATTTGTCGTAGCAAGACAGTCATACCTGGAGCCCAGAACATTCAGCTCGTAAGAAATATGTGAAACAGGATAATTCCCAGCTGGAACTCTAGGGGAGACCTGGTTCAAACCAACCACACGTGCAGAGTGACTCTTTGAGACCACAGCTCCATCATATGGTGGATGAGCATCATAGACAGTGAACTTTGTTCCAAGGAAGTTTGATCTGTTCAAAAGAAAGTTTGTTAGTAGACCTTTTAGCTATACCTTGATCCATGAAAACAATTCAAGCAATTTAGTCTGAAGTACATACTAATATAGAGGACGTCTATAGCAGCAAGAAAGATGAAGACAGCAAAGTGTGTATTATTTGACATAATGTTTAAGAACAGTTGACGATAGGGATTTGCGCAACGCAAAAGAAAAAAAGTAGTTCTCATATATTCCACAGACTGAAATGTGACAAAAGAAAAAAAAGAAAACAATGCTGTTGACAGTTGACACTTTAACTGAAACAACCTGTAGTGTAACTAAGGGTATTGGCTATGTGTATTGTATTAAAAGCTAGCAAAAATAATAGCTTTAACGTATTCCAACATCATATCCCAAAAGCTGACCTTAGCTTGCCAATATAGGTGCTACTTCCCTTTGACATATCAACCTTATCAAGAGAAATTAGGTAGTCCGTGCACGTGGGCTTACGACACTTGCGTGCAGCAAGTAGGAACTTTCCATCATCAGCCAATGCTGCAACAGAATTATTCCAAACTTAGTAAATAATCCATACTATGTGGGTGTAGTTCTAGTAGACAGATAAAAAAAAGCATACCTTCTGTCAATCCAATATACAGATAATATGTCTGAGTAGTTCGATTCCTCCTGATGAAACATTTAAGAGTGCCATCCCTTGGGCCAGGCTGAAAGTCATGTGATAACAGTACAAGTACTATTAAGTCAGAATAATTTGTCTTCAAACATTAATTATAAGCAAAATGTAACCGTACAAGTACTATTAAGTCAAAATGTGAAGAATTCTTAATGAAATGTGCTGAACTTGTCAATGACTGCAATAACAAGGAAATGGTCCATCCAGTATAATCATCTGATTTTTCACGTCATTGATACATAACGTGTTATGACCAAGTTTGTTTTCTCAACAACCCTCCCTAATCTCAAAGCACATAATTCATGCAAGTAAGATCGTGATTGATTTGTGTAGCCATCCAACCAGGGGCGGAGGGGGGGGGGGGGGGGGGGGGCAGTGCCCCCTCCCTATTATGGGGCGTCGGGGCCAGTGCCCCCTCCCTAACTGGCTGCCTAGGGCTTCCCCAATGCAGTGGCTATAGAAGTAGCCCTAAAATCCATGTAGGATTGAATGCCATGTTAGTAGATGCTCTAGAGTTGTCATAGTGACCCGCAGAAGCTACATATGGTTAGGGAGAGAGAAGGTGGTCCATACGAGAAAAGAAGAGGGAGATAAAATAAAAATGACACATGATAAAAGAAAAAAAAAAACTTTTGAAGTAGTGATAGTTTGTATTGTGTGAATAGTAGTCTCAATATTTTATAGTCTCTGTAGACTACTTTATTTGTACTAAAACCACTAAGAGTATTACCCTCCATTGCTCGTGCCCTAACACTCCCCCCCTTAAAAAGGAGTCTACTTTTTTGGGGGGAAAGTACTGTGCCTCGCCCCCCCCCCCCCCCCCCCCCCCCCAACCCCACCCCACACATACACACCCCACACACACACAAAAGAAAAGAAAAGAAAAGCTGGCATTTCTAGCACCGCCTCTGCATCCAACATTAGGATCTTCTCAGCGTCAGATGATTCAAAACCACCCATAATATGATCACTGAGGCTTCCTGTGAAACAGATTGGCCATTCCTTAAGAGCACAGTATACAGACATCCAAAAACGTGAATGATTCAAAAAGGCATAGAGCACTCAGGGCACTCCCATTGCACGAAACTATTAGCAGTTTCTATAGCATAGGACATCGCACCAAGAAACTATCCTTCCCAGTGCAAGATTTTCTACGGGAGAGGCCATAAGTAGTGATAAAAACCATATTCACTCTCCCAATGGGCTACGAGTAGTTTCTTATCCATCGATAACCGTGAAGACCCAGTTTCTTAGTTAGACCTGGTTTCTTGGAAAATTCCTCTCTCTCCTCCTTAAATCACTTACCACATCAGCAAATTGCCAACGTGGCAGTGCAATTAATACCTATAGAAACTACCATAGTTTTTGCATTATGAGTGCCCTCGTGAAGCACAAGCAATGATTCAACGAAGGCATGAAGGACCATTCATGCAGCTCAAGCAATGATTCAACAAAGGCATGATTTTTCCTTAACCGCTTCACCAAACTAATAATTCATACAATAACTGAGTACTGTACTAAGCAGTAAGCATCATCAACAATCAAGATGGTAATAGAACAATTTGTACAATGAGGATGGCCGAAGAGCACAGACCTGCTTAAGCGAGATGGGGAACGTGAGCTTCCCTGACACCTCCGGGACGCGCACGGCCTCCTTCATGATGCCCCTCCAGGTCCGGCAGACGCCGGCGCATGACACCACGTCCTTGCGCGCTGGCCACCAGCTCTCAGACGCCTCGATCCTTACCAGCACCTCCCGCAGGAGCTCGGGGGGCAGCTGCGACCAGCAGCTCTGGTCCATCGCCTCCGACGGCCCCGCGGCCGCCGCCCGCGACGCGTTCCCGGCGGAGCGGTGAGACCGGGACCGCAGGCTGTGCCGCGAGATGCTCCCGAACTCGTCCCTCATGTCCTGAATCAGGCTCCTGAACGACATCTTTCTGCTGCACTGTCCTCACCAAATCAGCACCAGCCTCCAGTTCCAGGGATGACACGCCAAGAATCTCCCACCAACTGACACCACCAAATCTCACATCTATGAGCAGCAGTAATGGCAAATTTGATAGTAAAATCCATGTCGTCAACATTTCGAATAAATCTCCAGAAAGGAAAGTGGGTTAACCATAAGATTCACCACACGCAGAGGAGGAACCAACCTGTGCCTAGAGCGTGCTGTCCCCCATGGCGTCGTCCATCCAGGAATCCTTCTATTTAACGCAACAAGGCACGGAATTGACCTGGAGCTAGGCCCAATTCCTCGCCTTGCGCCTGCAACAAGCAAGAATCACGGGGCACCAGAATCCAGCTCGATAAAATACTGCCTGGAGCAAGAGGCACCCGAATTCAACTCGCCCAAGAAAGCGCTTGCAGCAAGAAAACACAGACCACCCTTCCCTCGTCTCCAATTGGCCTAAAAAAAGGCACCGACCGAAATGAAATGACCCGCGAATAACCGGTGAAGAGATTCTTGGTCTGTGGAGAAGAGAGGAAGAAGCAAGAAATAATTCCAATAAAAAGGAACAGAAAGGAGTCACCTTTCGCAGATTGGAACGGGGGAGTAGGTGCCTGGAATTTTTTTATTAGGTGGTGGTAGCGTAGGAACAGGTGGGGAAATGGCAAGCTGTCATGGATGGAGAAATTGAATTGGGGGAGCTGATGGGATGAGCATGAGGTGAAGGGCTTCCCCTCTTTTCTGCTGGCTGCCTTTGTCTGGGTCTCGCGTCTCGGCGGCTGAAAATGATGGGTGGGCACCTAGTGGGCATCCATGTACTACCTACCGACCCACCATTCTAGGCCCCCCGTTTCATTCACATGATCACATCCAATGATCATTAGCACACTAATAAAAGTAAAGGAGGGAATTAGTAGGAGGCAAGGACAGACGGATTAATACTTTGGCTGTTTGGCATGCATGACACTCTGTCCCATGTCACTGTCACACTCATCAGAGACCTTTGTTAGCAAGGCCAGGGAATGAGTCATCTCCATCGTAGGACTATTGCCATTGCCCCCAATCTTTCCCATAGTGAAAGTGGGATTGAAGCACAAGAAAAGAAACTTGTAAAGATTTTGCAACCCGGCTGCTCCACATTTGGCTGATGTCGGCTGGGCCGCTCCTACTGCTACACAGGAACCGAAATCAGCCGAGCAACCAACCCATCAGCCAACAGCAGCCGAAGCAGTTAATCCAATTCAAATTTCTGACAGCAACCAATTCAATTTAAATTCCAGCGGGAATCCACAAATGACGCCACAACTTGTGTGCAGATATCAAACTGATAAAAGAAAACTGACATCTGCAATCTTCTTCTAGCCAACTGCCCATTACAATGGTTAATTAGTCATCACCAAATATTTTCAAATGTCTACGGTCATCTACATCTACAGTAGCCATTACAATAACATTACAACAGTATACAGTGTACAACCTCTCAAATATCACAATATAACACATTGAGTACTCTACTAATGGCACAACTACAACATATTGCAAATTGGCATAAATGGAGACTTTACAAAATCTGTAGCCAGACATCACGAAGGCAGCCAGACATGCATTCCAAAGATAGCAGCAGTGAACAACAGCAGCAATCAAATGCATGCAAAGTCTCAGGCTCCCCTCTCTGGGCATCAAGGATTTTGGGATGACCCTGCACTCAAGAAAAGAGGGGAAACAGAAAGGCACATCAGTTTATTTGTAGCATAAGCAGTCGAGCAGGTGAAAACAGCAGACCATGGCCTTTCCCATTGCAAGAAATTGGGAAGCCAGGGCTAGCTCAGGCTAGGCACGCCACAACAAGAGCCTCAGGCCCTCTAGAGAGAAGTAGACTAGGAATTCATGGTAGACGTATTTCCCAGCCCGATCTGTAACTATGTTGAGCTATATAGACAAACTGACTGTCTCCACTGAAAAAATAAAGCTTTTGTTTTAATTCTACCAAGAATACGCTTCTGCTACAGTCGTTACTTATTTTAACAAGAGCTAGATCTACGAGTTTCAGATGTGTGCTAACAGACACTTAGTTTGCCCACATTATTAACAATAAAGAAATGGTATTGCGGTTACCTGCAACTAGAAGAAAAGCCCACGCAAAAGAGCGAATTGCTCAGCAAGATCTGAAATTCAACAAAGAGGTGTCAGCTAGTACTGTAATCACATGCGTGCGTCTCAGGCCACTTGGAGACAACATAGCATAACAAGTAAGTTAAAACGAACCGACTGAGAAGCCAACACAACTCATCATCGATATAATTGGTACATCAGCCTCTGTGTACGTACCTATGCACTACATAGCCCATAGTCCCATGGCGATCCAATCTCGCACTTCTGATATGTCTTCACTTTCAACTGATGATGCCCATGTTGAGAGGTTGTAATCTACACCCCTATGAATATTCCTCACCGCAACTCTTCGTTCGTTTTCGCCCTCCACAAAATTGTGTAGAGCAAAACATGCAATTACCACCTTCACTTGCTTAGGTCTCACATAATTTGGGACTTTGGACAGAATGTGCTACCGAGCTTTCAGCTTCCCGACCGACTGTTCCACAACAATGCGAAGCCTTGAATGCTGGTAGTTGAATTTCTCCATATATCCATCCGTCTCTCTGGCTCTGAAGTCATCCAGATGGTATCTTGTATTCCGATATGGCCCCAAATATCCTGCGCACATGGCGTATCCAGAGTCCATCAGGTAGTATCTTCCTACAATTCATCAAGTCATTTCGCCCATTATTCACAAAGGTACTCTTACAAACTGACAACGTAGTCAACGATAATGCAATATTACCTGCTGGGGGATGTGGGTAATCTGGTCGCCCCATATAATACGTCAGAACCGACATGTCATGAGAAGACCCCGCCGATCCCGCACCAACATATGTGAAAAGCCCGTCCATGTCCACTATCCCTAACACATTCATGGTTACTTCTCCTTTTCTATTCATGAAGTCCAACCGTGACTTGCGACTAACTTGCACTTTAATGTGTGTTCCATCCAAAGTGTAACACCTCTGGTGTTACGAGCTTGTTTAGCACCGCGATTTAGGCCTAAGTAAAATTTCCTAAACAAGTTTCTCTGATTTTAAAATTTAAATATTGAGTTTATGTTTAAAATGCCATTTTTTAGCAAACGATATTGAGCAAAGTAATTAAATAGCTCTTAAATATTTTTGGCTCTATGGGTTAGTGCGAAGTATGAACTTTTGCGTGAAATAATTATTGGTGGAAGTTAATCGGGTTAAAACTATAAACAAAATAAAATATAGTTTGTATTTAGTACTTGAATAAATCGGGAGCGTGAGTTTAATTGAGAAAAATGCAACTTTTGTTTTGGTAAGTAAAAGTTATTTAATAGTATATATATGTATGATGGCTCAAAAATCGAAGTTAGAATTTTAAAACTATCCAATTCGTTCACGTCGCGCTGTGTTGCTCTGCCGGCCACGCTGCGCTGTCCTATCCTGTCCTCGCTTCCGTGCTCTAGCGCGCCTACGACGTTTCCCTTGCTCGCTAGCGTCTTATCCGAAATTCAGGGGTGCACGTAGTCCTGCTTCCGCCTCAGCTCGTGTCAATTTTGTCGACGTGACCTTATCGAGCAGACCAGACCACTTCGGACGCTGTGGAACTCGTCCTTGCTACTCGATCGGCCTACCTCACCGATTCTCGACATCGTCGCGTTGCCAGCCGTGTCACTGTTGCAGTTAACCGCGCGTAGGCGCACCACTTTGGAGCTGTCTATGCCAACTGACACGCTCTGCCGGCCACCTTGGGCCAGGCCAAATCCTCCATGTCCTTCTCTGCTCTGTCTATCTCTGTCTCCGATTGATTTTCCGAGCCATGGCCTGCTGGCGCTGTTGCCTCGTACGCTCATGTCCTCTTTCTCCTCTCCCTTTATTGTTCTGGAGCCATGAGGAGGCATCTCAGCTCCATGCGCCGAGCCATCTCGCCAGCCTCCGCGCCCTGCTGCCCGCGCGAGCATCCACCATGGCTACGCCCGTCGCCGTCGGCACGCCTCCTACGCTGGGCCTACTGCTCCGCAGCGCCGCTCCTCCCGTTCCCCTGCGTGCCCGTGCCCCATCCCTTTTCCCCTCCTCGTGCGGGCAAGGCCACAGCGACCCCGCCATGGCCACATCCGTCGGTGCCGGCCTCCCCCGCTGCTCTGCCCATGGCGCCGCCTCTCCCACCACCGTTGCGCCCGTCGTGGCCACTTCCGCTACCACCATGTGAGCGCGAGCGCGCAAGACCCGCGCTGGAGCCAGCCCTCCCGGTGTCACCATGGCACACCTCCCCGCGCCGCCCTCCTTTTTCCCTCTTCGTGGCATGCACCGAGCTCGGCACCGCCTTGCCTCGCGTTGAGCCTGCTGCACCTCGACGCCGTCTCGGCCACTACCGCACCAGTCCACCACTTTCCGCCATTCATCGCTGGTCTTCACGTGCACGTGCATGCCCCGGTCCTGTGTTGGACCTACGGTTACTCGACGTGTCGAGCCGCAGCGCCCCGTCGTGTCTGGCCCGCTGTCGCTCGAGCTCCAACGCCGGTGCTCCCTGCTGCCCCACGTGTCTCTCCATGCCGCCCCGTCGCTCAGGTTCCCCACATGCGCACGTGCCTCCGTGGCTGCGCTAGAGCAGCAACCAGTGGCGTTGTGCGCTTGAGTCCCCACCATGTTGCCGTCCCACGTCGTCTGCACAGAAGCCGCCACCGCCATCCTCTACGCCGTCCACCGTCCTCGCCGTGGTCGGAGCTCCACGCTCTCGCTCGGGCCGAGCCACGTCCTCTAGCGGGTGCGCCCAGCCTCGGGCAAGCCATGAGGCCGCCTCCCCATCGCCGTCAATGAGCGCGCGGCCAGATTTCACCGCCGGTCGGTGGCTCTGCTCCATGCTCTGCATTTGGGGAGAAAGAGAAGGTGAGAAAACATGATTTAGGTGGAAGCTAGGGGGTAAATGAACTTGTCATTGGAGGTACAAAATAGTAATTAGACCTTGTCGTAATTTAAGGAAAGTTCAAGGGCCTTTTCTCATATGCGCCGCACCACCTGCCCGCCTAGGCTGCTCGCGCCTATGCTGGGCCAGCCTGCAGTGCGTGCCCATGGGCTGCCCGCTGCTGTGTGCCTAGGTTGGCCTTGGTCCGCTTGTGCCTGGGCCGGTCGGGTCTCACTGCCGCTTGGGCCTCTAGCCGACCTGTTTCCGCGCGGCTGGTTTGCCGTCGCGCCTGGGCCGTGCGTACGCGGGTTTTCTGAGTTGGGCCGAATAATTAGTTGCTGGCCCTTTTAGATTTCTAAGGCATTTGTCAATTTAGTTGATGAAATAACTTGTAAAAATTATAGTAAATCATAGAAAAATCATAAAAATATCAAACCAGTTTGGTTGAGTTCCTAAAATCATGATCCATCCAATAGTGTATTTTGTTCACATAGTTTAATGATATTCTTAGGAGCTATATAATTAAATTGGTATACTTAATATTGTAAAATATAACTTATATGAATTGTTGTGATAAATCGGTGATAGTGTTGAATCTGAAATTTTTACAGTAGGCCCTTAGCAATATTAGGTACTCGCGGTAATTTTTGTAGTTACAGAATAATCAGTTTACTAGGTAGCTAATGATGCTCTATTTTGAATAAGGATTAAATCGATAGAATGAGATAAAGAAACACCTTGGTTTATATAACTAAAAGAATGGTTGGGAAATAACGTCTTATCCGACAACGTGTATATGTAGCCTAAGTACTGTCATCGTTAGAACTAGCTATTAACCTGAGAGGCGTAAATCGTATTTTACGAATCACGGTTGCAATTGATTAATTACGTCTTTGCACTGCATCGCATTGCATATCATATAGGTGCGATAATGGATCAATGGAGCAATTGAAGGATGATTGGGAATCTGAAGATGGTGTAATGGTATTCTCTCCAGGAGATGATGCAATGGGCTTTCTGTAACAACCTAGATTTTTCTAAAAACCAAAAATACGAGCTTTCAAAAATTTTCTTGCAATTGAGTGAAACATGAAATTGCTAGGTCAAACATGAGTCCAACTCACTAACAAGACGTTGCATACATGTAGATGGTTTGTAGGTGATTGCCAGAGTTTTCGAGTTGTCCTGTGTTTGAGTCTCGTTTTTGTTGGAGAGCACAACCCATAGCAACCTCCTTGTGATCCTCGCAGGATTATTTCGAGTCTTTCGTGAATCTCTCTATAATCCCGAACTCCACTAGAACCCGGACTTGCCATTTATATTTGTGCCAACCATTGGACTGGAGTCCCTAAACCCTAAGACCCCTAGTAGACCACCACGATGAGTAAGCATGTTGTTAATACATGCGGGTACGCACAGATAAGACCTAGGAGTAGGAGAACAAAGGAAAAGACCCTCTTCTCTAGTCGCCAGTGGAAATCATCTCGAGTCCCCTCTTGGAGCTCACAACTCAAGTGCCATCATTACCTCTCCCTTGAAATTCCTATTCAAACTCCATGCAGACCCCCCCGAATTTCCCCTCAAATTCCCCCTTCGAGTTTTTCCGAATATCCCCTGAAAATTCCCATCCGAACACTCGTGGAAATTTCGTCTTGAGTTCATATGAATCTCTCCGAAAGATTCCTCGAACACCGCCTTATATTTCATCTTGGAAATCCTTCTCAAGATGTGATGAATTCTTCTCAAAACCAAATTCAAAACCATTTAAACTTAAATTGGAAAATCTATTCCCTTCTCTCTTCTCTCCCCTCATGCCTTGGCCTGGCCTAGCACTCCCTCTCTTTCCCTTCTTTCTACACTGGCCCAGCAAGCTACAGGAGCCCAACCGAGCCCCCCTCTCCTTGCCCAGCTGTCCCAAGCTACCTCGGGGAGACCTAGCGAGAGCAGGGAGCTCCTAGTGCCATCGCTGATGCACACGCCGCGTGATGCACACGCCAGCGCCCCCTCACCCGTGCCTCACCTGCTCCACTCCTCGATTCACGCCATGTGTACCTCCCCGGGTGAAAGGTCCTTGTTTGGTTTTGGTAATTGAGTGACAACTTAGGTGGACTAATTGTGTTTATGTGAGATACACAGGTGATTAGTCCATAGGTACATGTGTGTGAGCAACATATGCCATGAAGGTGAAAATGGCTTGGAGATGTTGCAAAGCTCACACATGTGATGATGAAGGAGCTTATTGCACATGAGACATGACATTGAGTCATGTGATCAAGGTGGAGAAGATCAAGACAAGACTTGGCTTGATGGACCGGTTGCAAGCGTGAAGGGCAAGTCGAAGGCTTTGGAGTGATGGACCGCGTGGCGGTGAAGCTTGAGCAAGACTTGGCGCCGATGGACGATGGCAATGGCGAAGAGCAAGTAGAATCAAGATCGATGAACCAATATGATCATGTGATGATATGAAGTGGATCATATCATTGTTGATCGTGTTGGTGCATGTGTTGCATCGACATTGAAGGAGATGGAATGGAATGCGCAAGGCAAAGGTATAACCTAGGGTATTTCATTTCACCGGTCATAGGTGTGTAGAGAAGTTTATGACCGGGTTTAGGATAGATGGCCGTACTATCAAGAGGGGCAAACTTGTTTGCATATTGGTCATCTAGTGCCACTCGAGTGATCTAACTTTGCATTGTCGCTAGGATCGAGTGGCGTGGCAAGTTGAGTGGCTAACATCCTTTGGGAAATAATTGTGAAAATGCTAACACACATACACATGGTGGTGTACACTTGATGGTGTTGGCACATTTACAAAGGAGGTGGTGTTTGTAGGGTTGAAATAGGCATTCGGCGCTTTCGGGAAAATGGAATGCCTATTTTCTATTGCGCCGGATGCAAATTCTGGTGGTTAGCACATTGGTGCAAGGGTGAAGAAGTTAGAAGTGAAAACGAGTTGGTCGCGAAGATGCTGGTGTCGGTCAACTGACCGAACGCTGGATCTGAATGCACCGGACGCTGGCAGGCTGCGTCCGGTCGCGCTGACATGGAGTGTAGCAGTAGCTGGAGAGTGACCGGACGCTGGCTGCGTCCGATCGCGTTCGACCGGACGCGTCCGATCATGCTCGGGAGCTTACTGGAAACGACCGAATGCTGGGGGTTCAGCGTCCGGTCAGTTGAGTGCTGCTGCGTCCGGTCAGGTCAAGTGACCGTTGAAACCGGGACACGTGGTCGTCTGTGAGCGACCGGACGCTGAGGTCCAGCGTCCGGTCAACATGACCGGAGCGTCCGGTCGGCCTGACCGTTACCCAGTGAAGGGGTAACGGCTAGTTTAGCCCGTGGGGCTATAAATAGAAGTGGCCCTCGGCCATGGCTGGTGTGGAGCACCTCGGGGGACTTTGTGTCCATGCTTGAGAGTGCTTGGGAGCCCTCCATCACACATATACTTGATAGTGATCATTCGATTGTGTGAGTGAGCGATTCTAGTGCGATTGCATCGTGAGGTTGCATCGAGTGGCACTAGGTGATTGAGTTGCAAGCCCGTGGTGCTTGTTACTCTTGGAGGTTGCCACCTCCTAGATGGCTTGGTGGTGGTCTCCGTCGAAGCACGCAAGAAGCTTGTGCGGCGCTCTGGAGAAGTGCTTGTGAGGAGCATTGTGCTCGCCCCGCGGGAGCCACGAAGAGCAACTCTAGTAAAGCATGTCATTGAGCTACCCTCACTTCCGGGGTAGGTTCTTGCGGCGCCCGACGTGCGGGCTTAGCGGGTGATGCTAATTAGCCGCCGAACCACCAAGTGAGCGGTCGACACAACGGGGACTAGCGTGTTGGCAAACACGTGAACCTCGGGAGAAAAATCATCATGTCAACCTTATTCTTCCCGTTGGTTTGCATCCCCGTTACACAAGCTTGCAATTACCTTTATACATATTAAGCTTGTGTAGTTGCTCTTGTAATTAGATAGCTTGTGTAGCTTGCTAATTACCTTCTTGCTTGTGTAGCATAGAAGTAGCTCCCTTGCATGGCTAATTTAGTTTTAGTAACCTTATTAGTCACATTGCTTAGTTTGTGTAGCTAAGTATTTGCGCTCTCTAATTAGGCATTGGTTGCCTTGTTATTGAGCATTGCTAGTGAGCATCGTTAGCTTTGTGCTTTTGCTTACTAGCATGTGTAGGAGCTCCCTTGTCGCTTAAAGTACTAGTGGCATAGGTTTGTGTAACCTTGCTCCTAGAATTATTTAGGAGAGCTCTAGCTAGCCCGGCACCTTTATTGCTTAATTGTTATCTTTGCAAGGTGCTAGTGAACATATATAGTGGGGTATAGTCTTGGCTAGACCGATAGTTTTAATTCCGCATTTATATCAGTTAGCCGACGCGATTAAGTTTTAGAAAAGACTATTCACCCCCCCTCTAGTCGCCATCTCGACCCTTCACCGGGCACGGACGCTGAGGATGACTGGAGCCTCCTAGAAGCCCTAGCGCGCAGCGCTATAAAAGGCCGCCACAGCGCCGCCCCTTCTCCGCCATTTCTCAGCCACCACCGCCATCCCTCTCCCTCTTCCTCCGCGTGAGCAGCCACTTTTCCGACGCGCCACCAGTTGCCTCGCCACCGCAAGCCCCTACTCCACCTTGTCGTGCCTCGCATCTCGCTGGAGAGCATGCCAAGCCAGAGCTGCTACCGAAGCCATGACGCCGTGCTCCCTAGCCGCTCGACGAGCGCCGTCCTAGACCTGAGGCTAAGCCTGAGGAGCCGAGCCTGTCCGCCACCATGCGTCTGCCTCTCGTCCATGAGCACCATCTTGCCCCTACATTCGCATTGTCCTCGACGTCATCCACAGCCGCGTCTCTGTGAGCGCATCCGCAACAACCACCGTAGGCCGAGCCTGAGGACCCCACGACATCCATGCAGCTACACCACCTCGTCAACATCCACCTTGAGCCTCTGCTCCGTGCCTCATCCTCGGCCACAGCCATGACAAGCCCCAACCCTGTCTCGGCCACGACGAGCCTCTCCACGCCGATGTCGTCGTGCTCCACCGAGGCTGCACCGATGCCCTCCACTTTGACCCGCACCGACGTCACCATGGCTGAGAGCAGGAGCTGCATCACCTGCTGAGGCTACAACTAGAATAGCAAGCCTTTGCCTTGTCATCGTCCTCATCTACTGGAACAGTAGAGCTGCACCAACGCGTTCTTCCACCTAGCGCCACACCATCGGAGCCGCGACGCTCGAAGCCTTGAACCGTGAGCTTGTTCCATGACATCGCCGCTCTAACACGGCCTCGCCATGCGATGTCTCTGCTCCACCATGATGACAGCGTGTCCACGACTACGTCCTTGACCACATCCACCGGTGAGCATCGCCATGCCTCTTTACCAGCCCCACCCGTTCTCGCTGGCCATGGCGTTCTACACCATGGAACACAGAGGCCTGAGCCACCACCGGCTCATGGACACGTGCACCGCACAAGCACCGGACCGGCCCCATCCCAACGGAACCACGGACCTTGGCGCCGAACTTCGCCATGACACCACACAAGCACTGGACCAGCCCCTCGATGCCATGCGCTCCAATGAACCGTAGACGCCATGTTGTAGTATGCTCTGTGCGCACGTTGGCGTCCAAGGAAGCCGTAGACTTCACCTACTAGCCTCACCATCATGCCCTTCTTGCCTAGTGCACGCCTCGCCAGCGTGGACTGTGTTGGGCTCCTAGCCACCGGGATGACCCTGTTGCCTTGATTCATTCACTTCTAGGCCAGCCTCTCAGCAGGCCACGTGGAGCATAGCTGAGCCGTGTCTCCTCTTCCTAGATCACGTGGAGCATAGTAGTGAGAGCAGCCCAACCGAAGCCTCGTCGTGGCCTCACTGCCGCGTGGTCTCATCGCCGTCGCGTGCACGACACCGGCGAGCACCGTCCATGAGCTCCTGCATAGACTTGCCGATCGACGCCCTCGCCTTGAGCTCACACTACACGGATAGCATAGAACGCACGCATGCACTTGCACTCGGCTCCCACACATGAGCTGTAATAGAACCGACCAAATCATAAGAACGTAAGTACAAAAACAATCACCGAAGCAATCAAATTCCTATACTTAAGCTCCCATAATCCCGGTAGTCTGGAAATCACAGAGGATTTCAACCAACTCTCGACATACAAACCAAGATCGTAGTGATTCAACACAACACATCATCCGTTACAACATTTCATAATAAGCATTCGGATACATCCATCAGAGTTTTAAATAGAATATTACAAACCAAGTTTGAGTGTGCGGAAGCAACATAGTTTGGAACAAAACATCATAGTTTTCAATTACATTGCCAAATCTGAGTCATGTCCCACAAAAGAATTATCAGGTACGAGCAGTAGTAGAGACCATGCCCAACGGTCTAGTCTTCATCCCCAGCCGGGAGAAGGCAGTACTTGCAGCAACCAAAGAAGAACTGGTCATCTGCAATAGGTGGGAGATAAACCCTGAGTACAAGAAGGTACTCAGCTAGACTTACCCGTCAAAACCAGAAATAAAAGACACCAAGGATCATGCAAGGCTTTTCAGGTGGGCTAGCTTGACACAGTTGCATAAAAGAGCTTATGATTATAGTAACCAATTTAAACATAGCATCAAGCTTATCATTATTTACCTGTCCACTAGATTAGCACCTGTACTAGAGCACTCACTTATTAGGAGCAAACAATATTAACCATAGCAGGTATAATAAGGCTGTCATCATCATATCATCATTTCCGAACCATTATGTTATTCAGTGTATCTATATTGGAGATAAGCCCGTCAAGTTCTCACTAACCGGGAGAGATGGCGACTCGAATCGAATTACAACTCAGCTAAGGGGGTATTCCTAACTCTCACCCTAGCATACTTAGCAAGGGTAGCCGTGGGTTACCTTTGGTACAACTCAGGAACCAAATTCATGGGTTCGATCAGCGCCAGCGCTCTCAGGGATTACCCTTCTGCCAGGACGATCAGGACTTTTAAATCACCTGCCCTTAGACTCACGCCTATGGCTCCCTTCCGAGGCGTACTTTATACTTATCGACTTTTGGCCTGAGTTGAGCTACTCGACTTCACGGTCAGTCATCGGACACGGCCAACTAAGAGAGAGGCATGCGTTCAACATGAATAGGAAAGGCTCCAAGAATCAGTCCTTAAGCAACACAGACGGAGTCACTGCAAATCGGCAAGCCTCCGTCCGGTCTTCATTTCAAATTAAGACTGGTTCTTTTCCACGATAGCAAATATAGCCAACCGTGCCACATGTATCTTCCTATATCTCGTAGGTGACAGGAAATCACCTGACTTCTACCGTGTTTAAGCAGGGCTAAGCACTACATGAGCCTGAGCTATATAGGATTCAGGGTAACAATATCTGGACAAGGAATGGATAACCAATGCAGCAAGTGTTTGCATCCAACACCTAAACTTAATGCAACAATATATGTAATAATAATACTATAACTGTAGTTCGGAAAGTAGGAGGCTTAATATGCTCCGGGGCTTGCCTTTCACAAAGTTGCAAGGACGGTGGTCTAGGCACTCAACGACGATCTCGTCTGGCACTTCTCCTGAAGGCTGCTCCTCCTGAATCTCTGGTGTCGGCTGCTACTGCTCGCTCGGTTCCTCGAATTCCAGCAGGGTTACTCCTTCCGGTACACCTATTGCATGCCAATGCAAAAGATAAATATCATGGATGCATAAGGAATGACATGATGCTCAATGATGAATGAATCACAGTAAGTGTTTACCGAAAGCATCACTGGACACTCGTTTACCGAGTACAATAGCTCTATTCAAATCACTTTAAGCATGTATCTAACTTAACTTAAAGAACAAGATCAACTTACCTAACTTGCATAACCGAAGATAAAGATGCTCATCTTCGGTTAAAGACCTAACACCTAGGAACATTACCACAACTTAGAAATAGTAAAGGTATACATAATTTAACATTTAAAGTTTCATATGCATACAAGTAGTCCCTTAATTCAATCACAACTAAAGTTTTACAATTCCAAATGACTTGTATGAGGACATTCTGGAAAGCTTATGAAATTCTCTACAATTCAATTGTAAATAGCAAAGCACGATTCTTATGTTAACCAAATCCATTTCCAGTAAACCTAGAATCCGTTCCAGAAATAACAGGGTTACTAGCTTAATTATTTAATGATTATGCAAAAGCATAATTTGACCAAGCCAAGTTTACCAACTTGTTTTTCATACCTAAGAAACATCAGAAATTATAGTGCCAACTTCTAAATAAATTATTTAATATCCTTTTCCAATTTATTTAGTTAATTAGGTGATTTAAGCAATATATAGTAAAACTATTCATAAAAATCTACAAAAATTACAGTAACTATCTCATGCTTCACATAGACTACCATAAAAATTTCAAAGCCATTGAGCAAGAAGAACTTGCTGTATCCAAAATAACAGGTGGCATGCCTATTTTTAGCATAATTAGGAAACCCTAATGAAAAGTGTCAAGCAATAGATTTCATATTTTTTCCTAGCATCATTCTAGCATAAGAACCTTACTCACCAAATTTTACCATCTATAGAGAAATTATGAAAATTCACACAAGATCCATCCATTGATAAAAAGAAATTCTAAAACTCAAAAACTATACATGCACTGGCTCTGAAATTTTAACCAGAGATTCTACTAAGCAATAATAGATTACCCACAAAATTTCATAATTTTTGGACCAGAGAAACTCAAGATAAAATTCAAACAAGTTTGCATGTATCCAAAAACACATTTCAAAGTCCTATTTAATTTATCCAGAATTTCTAAAACATATGCTCATATAATATTTTTATTAAATACTAGACAATACTAGGAACTCAACAAAATTAGAACCATAACATTTGGATCTATATACTAGGAAATACATAATTTTGAAAATCAACACAAATCTGTGAAATAATAAAGCAAAACAAAATAAGGAAACAAGTCACAGCCACTGTTGGGCCGGCCCGAAGAAACAGCGGCCCGTGAAGCGCACTGGCGTGGCCCAAGACGCGGCGCAACCCAGCTTGCTCCCGCCATGCGCATCCGCGGCTGACAGGGTGGACCCGCGCGTCAGCGAGAGAAACAGGGGAACGGAGGAAGACGACGGCGGGACTCACCGTCGGTGGCTTCTCCGGCGAGACCAACGGCGCTACTATGTTCGTCTCACTCATGCGCATCTAGTGGTACCCTAAATGGAAGCTATTGGCATGGCTATAGGGGCTGGCGACGAGCACGGCAGAGCACGGCCGCGGCATGTCCGGCTCCGGCGAGGCTACGACGCTACTACCCTAACGGTTGACTCTAGGAGCTTCAGTGGTGTTCCTATGACCTAGCACGAGCCAGAGGAGGGGATGGCAATGGCGTGAGGAGAGCTGCCTGCGTGGAGCACCATCTCCAGCGAGAACAGCCACGGCGACGGTGGAAGGAAACGATGAATTCGTCCTTACCAAGGCACAATCGACTTGGCTGAGAGGTGGAGGTGGCAGAGGAGATCGCGGCAAGGCTACGAGCAAGATGGCCGGCATGTTTTTGTAGTGGCGAGCTCGAATGACAACGGCGATGCTCGGTCGGCAATGGCGGATGGCTTTGGCTCGGCGCTGTGGGAGGCGAGAAATGCGAACTGGAGCGGGTGAGCGCATCGGGCAGGCGCGCGGGGTGCTCAAGACACGGCGAGCCGTGCCAGGGCGTCCATGGCGCATGGCCTACATACTCAGGCAAGCAGCGACGGGTGGCAACACGCGTCGGACATTTTCTGAACTTGGTCGGCCACGTTCACTGAATGTTTTCTGAAAACGCGATTCAGAGCTCAACGACGGTGACTGACAGAGCGAGTTTGACGGTTAATTGCTCCTAAACCATGATGATCTGGTTCCTGGTGTAGTTAACAAAATTAAAGATCCAAGTGAATACAACAACTTTGTTAATTGGAGCTTGGACTAATTCAGGTTGGATTGGAAGATACAAGCCTCCAAATAGGGACACTCGAAACTGAAATTCGCCAAAAGACTTAGAAAAATTCTAAGTGTGAATCCAGCATGGAAATCTGACTTGTGGGCCATGTTTGACCATGTTCCACCCATTTTCATGAGTTGTCCATAAAACAACTTTTGTTCCTTGATAAATTAGCTACAACTTTGGTAAAGAGTGCACAGCCATGCAAGGTTTCTAAGTTGGTCTTTTGAATCAGTCAAATAGTGACACACCAAGGGTCAATTCTAGTCAAACCTTCACTTGAGGGCATTTTGGTCATTTTGATCTACATGAACAATGTTCCAACAAGTAACCTAAGTGTAGTTAAGGTGTAATAGACCATAATCAATCACTTTTACAAAATTGTTATACCACTTTTAAAGATCACATGTGATAAAGCAATTAAAACAAGCAATTCATTCATATGTTTCAATTCCACGTTTCACATGTTTCATGACCTTGTGGTTATTTTATACTTGTCATATTACTACCATGTTGCCATGTTTCAAGGTATGAGAAACTCAGGTTGCATTCACATGTTACACCATTACTATTCACAACACTCAAGCATGAAACATACACAATTTGAAAAATGTTGCATATGCATGTTTCAGTAACAAAGGCATGATGAGATAGATGATACACAGTTTATGAAATGAAATGCAATTAGTAGAAGCCAAACACCTAGGGTGTTACATGAACATCGTGCTCACGCGAGAGCAAAACGCCCCTGGCAAGCGGCTCTGGACTACCACCGAGCTACCCTGGCCTTGCCATCGCCCTGCAAGCATGTCACGACAATGGCGTGACCGCCCCGCACGTGCCTTGCCATGACCATGGTGCCTGCACATGCATAGACACCGGCCTAGACGCATGACATCGCTAGCCGCCGCTGATTTGGCCTGGCCGGTGTAGCCCCCTCCAAAGGCAAGAAGCCCAACGCTGGCTTCCCCATTCTTGTTGTTGGGCTATTACGGCAGCAATAGCAGCCCAAGCAAAGAGCCCACTCTTTGCTTGCGCTCACATCGTTCGCACAGGTCACATACGATGCCCTGGAATGCCACCATATGGTTCCAAGCACCCCTCGGCCATGATCTATGACCAAGCCACTGACTCGACGCTCTTAGCCATGCCTAGCCAACCATGGCCAACCGTAGCCGCGCAAGACTGGCCAATCAAATCTATGGTAAGCCATTGTTGGCCATTACTGGCCAAATGCAAGTCATGACCTTCAGGGACAAGCCATGATATCCCTTGGACATCCATGCCCTCACTACACAATCGAGCCATAGTCAATATCTTACCGTGACCATAGAAAGCCCCTGTCTTCTATCTTTCCATATACATATGTTATCTCCGTTATGCTCCATCCTTACAACCTGTCTATATGTCTACCATATAGGAATTCATC
The DNA here is from genome assembly GCF_019320115.1 of Miscanthus floridulus. NCBI lineage: Eukaryota > Viridiplantae > Streptophyta > Magnoliopsida > Poales > Poaceae > Miscanthus > Miscanthus floridulus. Next base: position 139,626,758 of record NC_089581.1, on the reverse strand, counting down.
TATCACCCAGCTATGGAATGTGCTACTCTGCAGTCATGTCGAGTTGTTGCATCTTTCGGTCGTGTTTGGTTCTTATCGCTGGTTGTTGGTGTTGTTGCCTATGTGCCGAGCCTTTGAGCTGGCTGAGGGATCGTACCTCGTTCGGACGTTATGATCGTGGGATCTGTCTCGCCGTGACTATGATGCCAAGTGTAACTCGACCCCTCACTTTTTAGTTGACTTCATAGTACCATGAGTGTTAGCTCCTATCTTCGGCCCTAGAACATGGTCATGATGGATTCGATGTCGATACTAACATCGATGCGGATATCACCCACACGCTTTGAGCCCTCCATGACCAAGTCCTGTGGGAGATGACCTGGGAGATAACAATCATGGAACGATGGATGCCAACTCATTGGTGTAGCTTATGGCCATGAGTTCACCTCGCCATGACCATGGAGCTACGCCACTCTTTTGCTTTTACTTGCCTCTTCATGCTCAAACCCCCGTATGCTTGTACCTTGTATGACCATCGCATTTCTTTGATTCCCGCGGTGACAACCGCACCGCTATGAATTAGAGAGATGTCTTAGTGCCAGTGCACCTAAGTCGGGTACCCTATGAGTGGTTTGCGCACTTGGTGTTTGTCGCTTCCTTCTAATGCCCCGTCTTTCATCGTGGCGCAAGTGTTGGAAGAAGTAGACCTTGTCCCTTGTTGTTCTTGCTCTAGTTGCACTGTTAGCCTGCTCTATTCGATTCCATCTTGCCCATGATGATTGGATCAAAGACCAGACTATCCCCTTTGGGTTAGCGAAGCTATGGTCTATGTCATACCTCGGACCCATGTGTGTCGACCCGATCGACCGTCTAAAACCATCTTTCCTGAAGATGTGTCTGAGAACATGACATGGATGTGCCTAGCTAACCCCCGCATCTTTTGTCATGTTGAGCGACCCTCTTCTTGGCTCCCGACGTTATTGTGTCGTGTGGATCGAAGGGAACCATTGATGTCTAATCTCTTTGCGCTACCACTTTCTACCATAGCGGGCGAGCCGAAGTACGTTGGAGCCAAGTCACAATAGTGTTAATCGTTCTTGTATGCTACTCGTGTCCAATTGTGACTTGCGGGATAAGGCTATAAGAGTCGAACCCCGTTGTTCTTCTTTCTTGGGGCTCACCTTCCAATCCCTATCAATTCAATGACACTAGATTGAAGGATCATGAGCCATGGTGTTTGCTCTGGATAAGCTCTGGCTTAAACCGTTTATCATAAAGCCATACTGGCTTGGCCATGACTTAAGCTTGTGCTCAGCATACCACCACTCGTGTTTCTTTGGCCTGAGGGAATCAGACAACCGCCGAGAGGGCTAAGCCGTGTATCTTTTATTGTCTTGTTGGTGTTAATGGATCTTCCTGCGCCTTGTCGTCTTTTCAGGTGTTGAGTGTTCTCTTGCCTTGCATGACGCTTAGCAGAGTAGCTGGCGATCGAACCAAGAGAACGTGAATGACGACAAGGACTATGGATAGAGTCAACCTAGGAGGAGACCCCGCTGATCGGATAATTGAACCACTACTGCCTCTACATCATAGGTGTCATGGCAGCACCCTCTTTTAGAGAATCCTATTAGACATTGCATAATATCTAGAACTGCTAGCGCTTTATAATTATTCCTTTGATAGTACTTTGATGCATGCTACTACCTAAGCCATTATTACCCTGATGCAACCCACTCTACCACATCACCCTGCTTTGCGCATTCGCTCGCTTATATATGCTTACTTACCTGCTTGCTTGCATATTACACCACTATACTTATTATTAACTCCACTTCACATTATATTGGGGATGTGATGCTGGTGGTGAACCCCCTAGGAATGGTTTGGCTATGGGTGCCAGATTTGGTGGCATGTGAGCGTGCTGCGTGTGTCTTGGGTGCGTGGAGAGTGAGGGTTGTGTCGATCGAGCTGGAATAACGACGAGCCTAGGGCGAGTCTTGCCATGTGGTGCTACCTAGGCACTTGGATATGGAATACCTATGGCGGGTAAATGGTAATTGGAGGTGTCCTTGGGTGTGAACCTCGGAGAGGTGGAGCCCGGGGTAGAGGTGCTATGGTGGCACGTAAAATGGAAACCCTAATGAAGACATTCTAGCTTGGTCAATCCCTAAGGACTTACTAGTACTCAGACTCATTGGGAATCCTTTACATCCCACTCGCCCTATATGGTGTGGGACGGTCAGACTACTTGGTAGAACAATGCCACTACTGCTAGGCGAACGTGTGCAAGGAGGTTTGGGGCGTGCGGTTTCCCCCCACACCCTTTTGAGACTTTAGGAGGCCTTGTGGACCTGGCTCTTGACATCCAGAGGGCCCTAGCTCTATCTACGACTCACAGTATCAGCCATCCTAGACTAGACTTGGGATGTTCCAGGGCTAAGAGGTAGGGTGGCTTCGTTCTTGGCTAGCAAGCGATCGGAATTCTGCCTAGGAGATACATGGCTCCGAGGATGGCTAATCTTGTGGGTATGTAAAACCTCTGTAGATTGTTTGGTTGATCGATCGATACATATGTCAACTTGTCGGCTATGGACCTTTCCTGGGTTTCGCTAAAACTAGATAGGAGATGAGTCCTTCTTTCCTCCCTCCAGGGTTGGGGTATTTTCCGGTTGTGAGCCTTGGGGGCTGTGGGCTATTGAGACAAGGCTGAGAGGGAGTTGGCCTATCGACCCAAGTGTGTGAGATGAGATGTGGTGTGGTGGTGTGGAGATGGTTTGGGATGGATGGTTGGTGGATGGATATGGATGGTGTGGTGGTGAATGTGTTAAAAATTGGATATTATTATTATATTACTAATGTTATTTACTTCTCATGCGCTAAGAATGCAAGCCACAGCCAAATATTAGGATCGCTAGATCCCTTGTTTATCTTTTCCACTAAAGCTCATCGGTGCTGACCATGGCCTGCACACATCTGGTGGTGTGCAGATTTCCTGCTTCTCAGAGATGTTGACTTTAGAAGGATTAGAAGGTCTCGTGCGTACGCTCAAGTTTGGTTCGGAGATGGAATCTACGCTGCACTACGCCAACTCTGATGATGCCCATGAAGGAGGAGCCTTCACTCGATAGTCTTCCGCTAGATTAACTTTGTAATAGGTGTATTCCCCAGTGATGTAATATATTGTATTCTTGTAATCTTACGATGTATGACTGTGACATCGACTGAAATATGATAATATGATGGAATCAGTTCTTAGTTTTATCATATTAAAATTCATTCTATGGATTTTCCCTTCAAGGAAAATTGAGGATGTTTCACTTTCTATCCAGATGATTGTGGATGATCTAAAGATGCAGATACTAACTTTTTAATATATATCTTACCTAGGCAAGCCCCGGTGCATAACCTCTACTTTTCTGCAGTCAAAATTATATTTGTGCATTAAGTTTTAAGGAGTCGAATGAAACCCACTTACATATATATCTTTATCCTATGAGTCTTACTAGTATGACAGGATCGTGTAGAATGCTATGCTATAGGACTCCAGTAGAAGTCGAGTGATTGCCTATCACTCACGAGAGATAGGAAATATATTACTATATTATTATCACTTAGAAAATATAAATGACGGAAAGGAAAAATGGTGACCGGGTAGCGATATGGATTGGGTACTGGTGGGTGTAAGGGGTTGTGTCCTGTGGCCAACAGACATGACTTGGTTACACTTTTTCCCTGTCCATGTCGATTAAGAACCGGTCATTGCATATGGCTCTAGGCAAGTCACAGATTTATTATTCCGAGCGCATACTTGGGTATGGGTGCAGGAAAGACTTGTTGCTCTCTTGTCGTGGATCTGGCTCTTTCTGGACCGACTGATTGGAGGTGGGGATGGTGGAGGTCCTTGCACCACACAGAGTCCAGGACTCAGGAGTGGGGGCTTGGAGTCCAAGTTTGGACAGGGACCTAGACACCCGGGACAGGAGAGTGATGGGTTAGTCCTGCTTGTGCCTAGGGTATAGGCGGGGCGTGTGTTTTTGGGGCACCCAGTTAGGGGCATTGGTTCGTGAATCACTGGGCAATCCGGTATGGCTTGTCTACGGTCTAGCACCGTAGTAAGAACTAAAAGATGAAAGATGGAATGGAAAAGGAACACTGATTATTTACCACCTGCTTGAAAGTAGCACAGGTACTTATATAGAATGGTTAGTTGATGAACCAATGTGGCTATTAATGAAAATTGAATATAAGGACACACTTATAGTAATGCTTCTACACATGCAATAAACCCACAAGCCAAATAGCCTTGTATATCCTTGGAGTCTTTTCTTTCCCCCTGTCGGGTAAGTCTTGTTGAGTACAATTGAGTACTCAGGGTTTTATTCCCCCTATTATAGGTGATAGGTGGAGGCTTGAGCTGACCTTTGTGTGTGGATTCCTCCTGGTGGGCTCAGAGAGGATTTCCTTTGCGCTGCAATTATAGTTTTTATTTATAACTCTCACTAGATGTTTTTATAAATGAAAGCTTTATAATCTGTTGTCATATCTTATATATCAATACTTCATTATGTAATGAATAGATATTTATTTCCGCTGTTATTCTGATCACATGTTTGTATTCCGCTATTCAATTAAATTGTTCATGCTCTGATAATATGATTACATTCCATTGTTATAATAATAAATATTATACTATGATGTTATATTAAAAGTGATGTAAGAAATGGTTAAATGTTATAAGCTTTATTCTCTCATTTGTGATCCTGATGGCAAAATGTGGATTTTTGGGTTCTCACCTGGGGTGTGCCCGATGGAACCGAGTAATTTAGTGTTCTCCCTCGAGTGCTTAGTGTCTAATAGAAGACAAACACTCCTGTAAGGCATTAGATTAGGTGGTTCTACCATAGGTGGTATCAGAGCGCAAATGAGAAAACACAGCTTTGAAAACCTTTTCTAAACTAAAATTTGACAACAAACTCTTTTCAAAAAGTTAGGACGTTTTTATGCGAAGTTATATAAGTAAGCCCTATTACTATGGTTATGTATCTAGGATAGTTGGCACTCTACTGACTTAGGTAGGCTTAATCAAGTTTTTTGTAGGTACACTAACTCGAGCATAATCCGATAGTATCGACTAGTTACAGGGAGAGAACGATGTGCCAAAAATCTGAGAGCGGTTGCCCTATATGTTGGCAACAATGAAAGGATATATAGGATGTGCATTCATGCATATACTATTTGTGCATCATAGCACTCGTATTGCTTATAGATACGCCATCCATAGGTGTCATGTGTGTCGTATTGTGCACGACTAGCCCGTTTCTATTCCAGAGTTAGGTCTGCACTATGGCTTCATGTTCCGCGTTCACCTGTGGTTCACGCCTATCATGACCCATGTCTCCCCATACCCCTTTTTTGTGCTCTTGTCGGTACTAGTTAGTAATGGCATCACACGTCGCTCGTCTCGAATGCACGGAATTTGGTTGATTCATCATAGTGATCCTACGCGGGAACCCTGGTGAACCGCGCCAGGACCACTGAGCGCTCTGCCTTTATAAGCAGAGCCTGACTTAGCCATTGGTATCACCACTCAGTGCACTTTAGCTCACTTAGCTTTTCCTTTGAGACAGCTTTTCGCTCAGCCTTCCTTGCAACCACCGCCAAAGATGGCAGGAGCCTGGGTTAGTACCTACTGCTTGAACATTGAGGGGTTTCCCAAAATCCTACATGCCACCCTACAAAAGCTTGGAGTCAAAGATCGTCCTGAGTATGAGGGCCATGAGTATGAGGAGCATGGCACCGAGCGGTGTGAGGTTACCGTCTACATCGGGAAGAGTGAAGAGTTCTCCGACCTCACTGAAGCCTAGAGTGTGACCACAACCAGGTTTCACTTCGTCGACACCTACCAGGTTGTGGCTCGCAAAGCCTTGCGGTACCTTTGCCAGGTCTATGAAGATCCCATTGCCTATACCCCCATGAGGTTCTTTCCACCTTTGGATAGGAACCAACGAGCATGGAGGGCTCGCATGGAGGCTTTGCAAGGGCGGGATGCGCAAGAGGATAGTCCAACCGTGGTGCACTTGACCACGTACCTGCTCGCTCTAGATGAGTGAAAGCTCTAGTTTGGTTTTGGTGAATTGATGAAACCCTAAGTGCTAACCTAGTTTATCAAGTGATCATGAGATAGGTAGCACATTCCAAGTGGTGAAGCAAATGAAGATCATAGCATGATAATGATGATGACATGATGATGATCAAGTGCTTAGACTTGGAAAGAAGAAAGAGAAAAATAAAAAGCTTAAGGCAAAGGTATAAACCATATGAGCTATTTTGTTTTGGTGATCAAGACACTTAGAGAGTGTGATCACATTTAGGTTTGATAGCCGTACTATTAAGAGGGGTGAAACTCGTATCGAAATGCGGTTATCAAAGTGCCATTAGATGCTCTAACTCATTGCATATGCATTTAGGATCTAGTGGAATGCTAACACCCTTGAAAATGTTTATGAAAATATGATAACACATGTACATAAGGTGATACACTTGGTGGTTGGCACATTTGAGCAAGGGTGAAGAAATTAGAGGTGAAAATGAGTTAGTCTCGCTGGTCACTGAGTGACTGGACGTTGGTCTTAGAGGGACTAGCGTGTCCGGTCAAGTGTGGCAGCAAAGACACTGGCGTCGGTCAAAGAACCAGACGCTAGGTCTTGGACTGACCAGACGCTGAAGTCTAGTGTCCGGTCCTGTTGTTGGACAGCACTAAGGAGAGTCATTGTGTGACCGGACGCTGTTAGGGTCCGGTCAAGCATGACCGGATGCGTCCGGTCAAAGAAAAGCGTTTCTAGAACCTTACTGGAAACAACCGGACACTAGAGGTTGGGCGTCCGGTCAGTTTGTGCGTAGCGTCCGATCACCTGATGACCGTTGAAATCTAACGAACAATATTTGAAGTAGGGGACACGTGGCGTAAATCACGTGACCGAACACTGAGAGCCAGCGTCCGGCTGATCGAACCGGAGCATCCGGTCACCCCGCGTTGTGCCTAGTGAAGGGGTACAACGACTCTATTTCATGGAGGCTTCTATTTAAGCCCCATGGCCGGTTGAAGCTCACATCTTTGTCCATTTTCATTGACATAGTAACCTTGTGAGCTTAGACAAAGCCCTCCCACTCATCTCCATCATTGATTCATCATCTTTGTGAGATTGGGAGAGAATCCAAGTGCATTGCTTGAGTGTTTGCATCTAGAGGCACTTGGTGTTTGTGTTTTGCTGCATGATTCACTTGTTACTCTTGGTGGTTGCCGCCACCTAGATGGCTTGGAGCAGCGAGGATCGTTGAGCAGAGGTTGGTGATTGTCTCTAGCTTCGATCGTGGTGATTGTGAGGGGTTCTTGACCTTTCCCCGATGGAGAGCCAAAAGATACTCTAGTGAATTGCTCGTAGCTTGTGTGATCCTCATCTTGTATTGGTTGTGTGGCACCCTATTGAGGGTTTGGCGTATGAAGCCAATTAGCGTGTGAACCTCCAAGTGAGTGAATCACCACAACGAGGACTAGCTTGTCGGTAAGCAAGTGAACCTCGATAAAAAATCATTGTGTTCATCATTAATTTCGAGGTGATTGGTCTTCATTGTTATTCATCCTTATGATTGATTGGTTCCTTTATCTTCATGGCGGTATAATCTTCTTGAACACTCTCTTTACATTATCGCAAACTAGTTGTTAAGCTCTTTAGCGTAGCTAGTTGTGAGAGCTTGCTTGCTTGGTTGGTGTGGCTCTTTAGTTAGTCTTTGAGAGCACACTAACATAGGGTAGTGTCATAGCTATTGTATGAATAGATACTATCTAAACTAGAATTGTGGTAGGTGGCTTGCATTTTGAGTAGGCTAGCGCAACACTTGCTTTGCCTCATAATTGTCTAACCATTCTGTTAAGTGTTGTTGTAGAAATTTTTATTAGGCTATTCACCCCCCTCTAACCATTAGGACCTTTCAATGAGTAGTATGACCGGCAAGCCCTGGAGCTAGGGGTGTGCCTTCGGCGCACTGAGGAAGCCAAGATCTTCAACCGGATGCTCCAGGTGCAGCTCGCCGAAGCGCATGCCAGTGCTGCAGCTGCTGAGAGCTAGGAGACTGCCATGTCAAAAGCCCTAAAGGAGGCTGAAGACCAGCATGTTCATCAGCTATGTGCGGCCTATCTTGTCACTAGGGCCAAGTGGAGGACGCTAGCTGTTGAAAGGCAGGATGCCCCGATCTTGGAAGGGATCCCTATCCACCTGCTAGAAAGAAGAAGAACTAGTGTTGCAGCACCGCCAGCACCTCCACCCTCGAAAGTGTCAGAAGTCGAGCCCTTGATTCCTCTCACTCAGCCATTGCCATGAGAAGATGTAGATTAGTGCCTTGGGATGATGTACCCATAGTAGTAGTGTTTTTCGTTGATGTCCTCTAGTATTGTATTCTTGCCGTTGTTGTTCGTCCATAGTTGTTGAGATCGTCTGCCAGTAGGGAAGGTGAATGTTGTATCGTGAATGGGAGCCTAAATGCCTGTAGGATGTACCCGTATAAGACTATTGGAACATGCATTTATTTAGTTCATTGTGTTTATCGCGTTCATCTACCTTAAGTTTGTAGATATGCTTAAGAGTTTTCATGGGTGATGTTAAGCGGGTTACAAGAGAAGTCGCCATTCACGTATCAGCAAACCAGCCATGATTGGAGAACCTTGGACACTATATCGACTAATTATGGATGTCTCAACAGAACACTTGAATCTTTTTAAACTAAATCCGTCGTTGGATTTGAATTCCTTGTCCCTTGTTGTGAAGGGAACCCTTGTTGTTTCAATCTTCCCTTGCAATACTTCCCTTATTCTGTGGTCTATGACTCCACCGCCTTCATGGCGTGTGAGTTGGTAGTAGTTGCCTGGTTAATAGCTTATGGTGCCACGGCAACACCAAGGGCTCCCTGTGGAACAGCTGCCACATGGTGACACTGCTCGGCATGCGCTGGTATCAGGGTTGTTAACCAAGTACCTTTACCAAGTTACACCGCCATACTATTTTGTTTTAAAAATATTTTCCTTGGAAATATTCGGGTGTTCAAACAGGAAATCCACAACGGGTTGATGCAGAAGTGCTCTCTCAAGGTCAACAAGAGGTGGTTTTAGAGGAAGAAAGTATGACATAGTCTTAGTCTACTTGAAAGACGGATGTGGTCGAGTAAAGGAAAGAAAAAGAAGACTAGTAAGGAAAGTTAGCAGTGGATAGTCGGGAGTAATTAAAAAGTCTGAGTGGATGTCATGTCTCAAGCCTGTGTTTAGTTGACCGCACTATGCATGCTGGGTCATTTCGCTGCGTGCCCTACGAACGCTGTCTGTGTCGGGCTCCTAGCTCCTCGTTTTCGCATGGCCACGGTATCGTGCAGTGCTCATCGTCTTTGTGCACTATGTGTTTCTCCTTTTTCCTAGCATTCGGTCGGCTCTCGACTCTCACGCCTCATCCCTCGTACCGGACCCCCCCTTCCCTCTCCTTTCTTTCTTCTTTTGGGGAATATGATCGCCCGCATGCTTGCCTCATCGAGCGGACCCCCCCTCTCCTCTCCTTTATTGTCTGTCGCTCAAGCAGTGAGTGCATCGTGACTGATCTTATCTCCCCAGCATGACCTGTCTATGTATTCCATCCATGTCGTCTTTAGTTCTGGTGTGTTGCGCCTCACCACCGTTCGCTCTTATAAATACCCTTGGACCTTGCTTTTCTTCTTTGTCCCCATTCTCCTCGCATCTAGAGTAGAGCTACGAGATCCAGTCAACATTGTGAAGCTAGGTTTGTCAGTCTGAGGTGATGGTGTAATCTGAGAAGAATGAAGAATTTGATCCATCGAAGAAGTTCAAGTTCCCTTTTGGGTAGTTAATCTTAGGGTTCAAGATGTTTTACTTCTCAGTCGACTGTTTCTGGATCTGTTGGCGCTATGCCATGTTTTGGATAATCATCTTCTTGTTGTTTCTCCATTGCCCTTGTTTATCTCGACTTCTGGAGTAAGTCTCGGTTGTATCAGGTTGCTCTTAGCCATGTATCTCTAAATCCCTGTGTGGTTTAGTATTCGAAGTCGTGTAACCTTACGCGTAACCCCTGATCTATGAAATGTAATCGCGTTTCACTTTTCTGGTTCCAGCTTCGAATCTCGAGATGAGATTCTTTTTAAGGGGGGTTGGTTGTAACACCCCTAGTGTTGCGAGCTTGTTTAGCACTGCGATTTAGGCCTAAGTAAAATTTCCTAAACAAGTTTCTTGGATTTTAAAATTTAAATATTAAGTTTATGTTTAAAATACCATTTTTAGCAAACGATATTGAGCAAAGTAATTAAATAACGCTTAAATATTTTTGGCTCTATGGGTTAGTGCGAAGTATAAACTTTTGCGTGAAATAATTGTTGGTGGAAGTTAATCGGATTAAAACTATAAACAAAATAAAATATAGTTTGTATTTAGTACTTGAATAAATCGGGAGCGCAAGTTTAATTGAGAAAAATGCAACTTTTGTTTTGGTAAGTAAAAGTTATTTAATAGTATATATATGTATGATGGCTCAAAAATCAAAGTTAGAATTTAAAAACTATCCAATTTGTTCGCGTCGCGCTGTGTTGCTCTGCCAGCCACACTGCGCTGTCCTATCCTATCCCCGCGTCCGTGCTCTGGCACGCCTACGATGTTTCTCTCACTCGCTAACGTCTTATCCGAAATTTAGGGGTGCACGTAGTCCTACTTCCTCCTCAGCTCGTGTCAATTTCACTGATGTGACCTTACCGAGCAGACCAGACCACTCTGGCCGCTGTGGAACTCATCCTTGCTACTCGATCGGCCTACCTCGCCGATTCTCGATGTTGTCGCGTTGCCGGCCGCGTCGCTATTGCAGTTGACCGCGCGCAGGTGCACCTCTTTGGAGTTGTCCGTGCCAACTAACACGCTCTGCCAGCCACCTTGGGCCAGGCCAAATCCTCCCCGTCCTTCTCTGCTCTGTCTATCTCTGTCTCCGATTGATTTTCCGAGCTGTGGCCTGCTGGCACTGTTGCCTCGTACGCTCGTGTCCTCTTTCTCCTCTCCCTTTATTGTTCTGGGGCCATGAGGAGGCGTCTCAGCTCCGAGCATTGAGCCATCTCTCCAGCCTCCATGCCCTACTGCCTGCGTGAGCATTCGCCATGGCTGCGCCCATCACCGTCGGCACACCTCCTACACTGGGCCTGCTGCTCGGCAGCGCCGCTCCTCCTGTTCCCCTACGTGCCCACGCCCCATCCCTTTTCCCCTCCTGACGCGCGCAAGGCCACAGCGACCCCGCCATGGCTACATCCGCTGGTGCTGGCCTCCCCCACTGCTCTACCCATGGCGCTGCCTCTCCCACCACCGTTGCGCCCGATGTGGCCACTTCTACTGCAACCACATGAGCGTGAGCGTGCAAGACCCGCGCTGGAGCCAGCCATCCATGCGTCGCCGTGGCACACCTCCCCGTGCCGCCCTCCTTTTTCCCTCTCCACGGCACACACCGAGCTCGGCACCGCCATGCCTCGCGCTGAGCCTGCTGCACCTTGATGCCATCTCGGCCACTGCCGCACCAGTCCACCGCTTTCCACCATTCATCGCCGGTCTTCACGTGCACGCGCATGCCCTGGTCCCATGCTAGACCTGTGATTCCTCGGCACACCGAGCAGCAGCGCCCCACCGTGTCTGGCTCGCTATTGCCCGAGCTCCAGCGCCGGTGCTCCCTGCTGCCCCACGCGTCTCCCCATGCCGCCCCGTTGCTTGGCTTCCTCACACGCGCGTGTGCCTCCATGGCCGCACTAGAGCAGCAACCAGTGGCGCTGTGTGCCCGACTCCCCACTGTGTTGCCGCCCCTCCCGCGCCGTCTGCACCAAAAGCCCTCACCGTGGTCGAAGCTCCACGCTCTTGCTCGGGCCGAGCCGCGTCCTCCAGCGGGTGCGCCCGGCCTCAGGCAAGCCATGAGGCCGCCTTCCCATCATCGTCAATGAGCGCCTGGCCAGATTTCACCGCCGACCAATGGCTCTGCTCCGTGCTCTGCATTTGGGGAGAAAGAGAAGGTGAGAAAACATGATTTAGGTGGAAGCTAGGGGGTAAATGAACTTGTCAGTGGAGGTATGAAGTAGTAATTGGACCTTGTCATAATTTAAGGAAAGTTTAGGGGCCTTTTTGCATATGTGCTGCACCACCTGCCCTCCTAGGCCGCTCGCGCCTACGCTGGGCCGGCCTACGGCGCGTGCCCGTGGGCCGCCCGCTGCTGTGCGCCTGGGTTGGCCTTGGTCCGCTTGCGGCTGGGCCGGTCGGGTGTCACTGCCGCCTAGGCCTCTAGCAGGCCTATTTCCGCGCGGCTAGTTTGCCATCGCGCCTGGGCCGCACATGCGCGGGTTTTCCGAGTTGGGCCGAATAATTAGCTGCTGGCCCTTTTAGATTTCTAAGGCATTTGTCAATTTAGTGGATAAAAAATAACTTGTAAAAATTTTAGTAAATCATAGAAAAATCATAAAAATGCCAAACCAGTTTGGTTGAGTTTCTAAAATCATGATCCATCCAATAGTGTATTTTGTTCACATAGTTTAATGATATTCTTAGGAGCTATATAATTAAATTGGTATACTTAATGCTTGATCCATCCAATGCTGTGCGCCTGGGTTGGCCTTGGTCCGCTTGCGGCTGGGCCGGTCGGGTGTCACTGCCGCCTGGGCCTCTAGCAGGCCTATTTCCGCGCGGCTAGTTTGCCGTCGCGCCTGGGCCGCACGTGCGCGGGTTTTCCGAGTTGGGCCGAATAATTAGCTGCTGGCCCTTTTAGATTTCTAAGGCATTTGTCAATTTAGTGGATAAAAAATAACTTGTAAAAATTTTAGTAAATCATAGAAAAATCATAAAAATGCCAAACCAGTTTGGTTGAGTTTCTAAAATCATGATCCATCCAATAGTGTATTTTGTTCACATAGTTTAATGATATTCTTAGGAGCTATATAATTAAATTGGTATACTTAATATTGTAAAAATATAACTTATATGAATTGTTGTGATAAATCGGTGATAGTGTTGAATCTAAAATTTTTACAATAGGCTCTTAGCAGTATTAGGTACTTGTGGTAATTTTTGTAGCTACAGAATAATCAGTTTACTAGGTAGCTAATGATGCTTTATTTTAAATAAGGATTAAATCGATAGAATGAGATAAAGAAACACCTTGGTTTATATAACTAAAAGAATGGTTGGGAAATAACGCATTATCCGACAACATGTTTATGTAGCCTAAGTACGGTCATCGTTAGAACTAGCCGTTAACCTAAGAGGCATAAATCGTATTTTATGAATCACAGTTGCAATTGATTAATTACGTCTTTGCACTGCATCGCATTGCATATCATATAGGTGTGATGATGGATCAATGGAGCAATTGAAGGATGATTGGGAATCTGAAGATGGTGTAATGGTATTCTCTCCAGGAGATGATGCAATGGGCTTTCTATCCAAATGATTGTGGATGATCTAAAGATGCAGATACTAACTTTTTAATATATATCTTACCCAGGCAAGCCCTGGTGCATAACCTCTACTTTTCTACAGTCTAAATTATATTTGTGCATTAAATTTTAAGGAGTTGAATGAAACCCACTTGCATATATATCTTTATCCTATGAGTCTTGCTGGTATGACAGGATCGTGTAGAATGCTATGCTACAGGACTCCAGTAGAAGTCAAGTGATTGCTTGTCACTCGCGAGAGATAGGAAATATATTATTGTATTATTATCACTTCGAAAATATAAATGGTGGAAAGGAAAAATGGTGATCGAGCAAGGATATGGATTGGGTACTAGTGGGTGTAAGGGGTTGTGTCCTATGGCCAACTGGCATGACTTGGTTACACTTTTTCCCTGTTCGTGTCGATTAAGGATCGGTCGTTGCATATGGCTCTAGGCAAGTCACAGATTTATTGTCCTGAGCGCATACTTGGGTATGGGCGCAGGGAAGACTTGTTGCTCTCTTGTCTCTGATCTGGCTCTTTCTGGACTGACTGATTGGAGGCGGGGATGGTGGAGGTCCTTGCACCACACGGAGTCTGGGACTCAGGAGTAGGGGCTTGGAGTCCAAGTTTGGATGGGGACCTAGACACCTAGGACAGGAGAGTGATGGGTTAGTCCTGCTTGTGCCTGGGGTACAGGCAGAGCGTGTATTTTTGGGGCACCCAGCTGGGGGCATTGGTTCGTGAATCGTCAGGCAATCCGATACGGCTTGTCTGTGGTCCAGCACCATAGTAAGAACTGAAAGATGAAAGATGGAATGGAAAAGGAACACTGATTGCTTACCATCTGCATGAAAGTAGCACAGGTGCTTACATAGAATGGTTAGTTGATGAACCAATACGACTATTAATGAAAATCGAATATAAGGACACACTTATAGTAATGTTCCTGCACATGCAATAAACCCACAAGCCAAATTGCCTTACATATCCTTGGAGTCTTTTCTTTCCTCCTGTTGAGTAAGTCTTGATGAGTACAATTGAGTACTTAGGGTTTTATTCCCCCTGTTGTAGGTGACAGGTGGAGGCTTGAGCTAACCTTTGTATGTGGATTCCTCCTGGTGGGCTCAAAGAGGATTTTCTTTGCGCTGCGATCGTAGTTTTTATTTATAACTCTCACCAGATGTTTTTATAAATGAAAGCTTTATAATCTGTTGTCATAGCTTATATATCAATACTTCATCATGTCATGAATAGATATTTATTTCTGCTGTAATTCTGATCACATGTTTATATTCCGCTATTCAATTAAATTGTTCATGCTCTGATAATATGATTACATTCCATTATTATAATAATAAATATTATACTCTGGTGTTGTATTAAAAGTGATGTAAGAAATGGTTAAATGATGTAAGCTTTATTCTCTCATTTGTGATCCTGATGGCAAAAATATGGATTTCCGGGTTCTCCCCTGGGGTGTGCCCGACGGAACTGAGTAATTTAGTGTTCTCCCTCGAGTGCTTAGTGTCTAATGGAAGACAAGCACTCCTGTGAGGCATTAGATTAGGCGGTTCTGCCACACAAAGCCCCTATGCACCCATCAAAGTAGGGTCTGAATTCGTCGAACCTAGGATGGATTTTTCTATACTCTGGATCCTTTACCGCAACAACCGTCTGGGCAAAGGAGTACATGACGTCTGCAACCTCACCCATCTTCTGACTAACTGTGCACATACCCCTCCTAAATCTTTGGGTTATCTGTCTAGTTGTCTGCTTTGTCGCACACACCCACAGGAACATAGCTAGTGACTCATACGACTCCATGTCTTGTGAACTACCCAGCCCATGATACTGCACTAACTCATTGTGCAACTTCATGAAAGAGTGAGGATACATCCGAAAGTTGTCGAAGCACTTACATTCGTTCTGCAAATTTGCTTCCACCCATTGTCGCCCGGTCATGTCTTTGAATGGGCACTGAGGATTCAACATAGGACTTTGCCTAGAACAAGCCACAGCAGCAAGCGTAGCTCCAAGACCCGCCAACTTGACTATTTTTGCCTTGAGTTTCTTCTTGGGGCCATCACTGGATGTTGTGCTCTCGCTGGACTATTCGTCGGAATGTTTGGTGCTGCTCATTCTACAAGTCATTTATACAACATCAGTCACTGACACTAATAACATTACTATCATAATATGTCCGCTACAGCCGGAATTATTCCAGTGCAAGCAATTCAAACTCAGAACACATAAAATCATTCCCTACCAAAGTGAATGCTTCCTGATTTCCCCATGCATGAACATATGCTTTATGCCTTGTCCCACAGTCACCATGGGATCAGGTAAAAATCGAACAAATTGTGAAGCAGCAGATAGGTGGAGTGAAAGAAAATGAATATTTAAAAAACAAGAAATCATCAATAGGTGAACTGCATAAAGAACCAATAATTAACATATAACCAACATAATATATGCGTGAATCGACTAGGCTTACTCATTCATTTTATGCCAACACGAAGATTTTAGGGCCTAGCTTTGAAAGAATATAAAATGCTAAGGAGTTGTTTGGCTGTCAGCTGGACATGTGGTGGGATGCCTCATGGTTGCAATGACATTGGGCTTCCCTCAAACAACACAAATCCTCATATGTGAAACACTCAAAAGGACAATCACAAAACTGAAGCAATTTCAAGAAGACAAAAAACGTACCCTGTAATTGGCACTACAACTTCCTTAAGAGTCTTCTTGCTTGTTACGTCAATTAACTCTCCTAAACCTTCAGCTGCCTGCTCCTTTGTTTTGGCTGACCCACTTATAAATGAAAATTCAAAAATGAATACCTACTGAAATATAGGAAGAAAAGGCTGCAGTGCTTTAGGAAGACATAAGCCAGGCACAAGAATAGGCACACCCTGAAAATAGAAACATAAGTTTTAGTCTAGGACTCAAAGATTTTAGGTTACAAATTAGCGGATACTTTAGTAACAACAACAACACATGCATAGCACAAATTTTAGTGGTTTAGTAACAGCAACAACACCAGAGAGATTCAGCTATGTCAAGACAAAGGGCAGATGACAAATTAATCGAAAGCAAGACTTGATTACAGATTTACAGTTTAATACCTGACAGACTCCAACTCACTGGATAGTCAAATTAAGTCTTGCCACCCTTCTTAGGCTTCTTCACCTGGAATAGATTAAGAAAAAACATACAGATCAAGAAAATAGCATGACCCTTGAGAAGGAACAAATGAACAATTCTCTGTTGTTGCCTTTTTACGCAAATATGAGTAAATAAATAACATAAAAGAAGGAAACCGGACAGAAGTTTATTATGATGCAGTACACAAAGAACAAAGAGTTCATGCCAAACGCTCACGGTACATGAATCGAATTCGAACAAGCAAACACACATCAATTGAAACATTTGAACACTCATGCAAAGAAATTAAATGAAGGATGCCTAAACATCAGTGTTGCTGCAGTTCCATTTGTCTACTTGTTTTCCCAGTTGAAGGTGATCCAAGACAGTCGGCCATTGCGTGTTTTCATGGTTAGGAACGTCCTACAGTTGAGTTTCTTCTTGCATAGTTATGTGGCTCTCAGGAACTAACCATCTTGTTCTAAAATCTGATGCACTTGGTCCATCTCCTTTTCCTCCCGGCTGAGTTGTTGACTCCCCGATGCCATCTCTTTCACGGTGTCTGAGATGTCTCTCACGCAGTCCTCCAAGCTGGCACTCTTCTTTTTCTATGGGCTGTCCACCACCTGGTCCCTGGTGCATCTTTTGGACGACTGACCAACATTGGATCTAGCTACAAAGTCCTATGACATAGCTGCTGGAGTGGCTTCGGTCATCCAAGGCGGTGTCCTCTCATGGTGCCCACCGGCATTAAGCATTGTGCCCCTATCTCTGGTTTGGTGCCCATACAGAGTGGTCAGTTTGTCAAGGAAATCTGGTGGAGCTCCGGGATCCACACCTTCCTTAGTATTGTCCTGCAGGTGAACAAGTTAGTATTCAAACGGTACATGTCATTGCACGAGTAGACCCAAAGAATAGATGAAAGGAGTTACCTCTTCCTCTTCCTGGAACAAGCTGGGATCAGTTGTGACACCTCCAGTTTGGGGGTCACGTCCGAGTCCTGTATGGGTGATACGGTCACGCCAGGCGAAGTAGTGTCGCCGTATGGCCGATAGCTTATTGTGTAGCTTCTTATTGGCCAACTGAAGGCTAGTTTCTGAGGCGAATCCGCGGTACACATTTCTCCATCCTAGTTTAGTTAAGCCAGTGTAGTTGAAGTTCATTTTGTTCTTCTCAGCAATACAAAGGTCGAGGAAAATTTTCGTCTCCTCATAGCCCCAATGGGCTCGGTCGCTGGACGTCTGTCCATGATTCCTCGACATCTATACCCAGGTGTAGTTACTATGGTGTTGTACTTACGCTAGATGTATGTGGGGATACAGTAAAGAAATGGGCATGATGCACGAAACATACAGGCGAGATAAGTAAGGAATAAACATGAGTACACTAGTCTCTTAAGTCCTGCTAGTTTTGAAGGAACTAATGTCCTATTTTTTTAGTTTTGTATCTATTACAGTTTGCATTTATATTTCTTGTATAACATTTTGAAAGCATAATCTGTCTACGACAGGGATGTTGGATATGTGCAGGTTTGTGTTGAGTCCAGTGACCTAATTTTTGGATACAAAGATCTCTCTTGAATAATATTCAGTTGTTTATACAATTCATTTAACAGGGAATGGGATTTATAGTTGGGCTGCTGCTTCTTTATATGAGTGAGGAGGATGCATTCTGGTTATTAGTCGCATTGCTGAAGGGAGCTGTCCATGCACCAATGGTAGGCTTGTATCAGGTAATCGTTATTATCTTGGGATTACATTTGGATTTACAGTTGTTATAATTTGAGGGCTTCATAATGCTTGTTTCATGGTTGTCTTTATTGTCTATCCTATCTGACATATACAAATTTTAAACTACTAAGTAGTAAGTAAAATATTTTCCTGGCTACTCGTATTCCATCAGTGTTCATCTTCGGTTTTGAGTGATTAGTAATGCTGGAGATGCAAAATTGTAAAATTTCTTCTTTTCTTGAGTAAACTTACATACTATAAACTTCTACTGATCTGTTTTTACCTTTGGAACAGGTTGGTTTGCCGCTCGTGCAGCAATATCTGTCTCAGTTTGAGAAATTAGTTATGGAGCTCATGCCAAAATTGGGACAACACTTTGTCGAAGAAATGATAAACCCAAGCATGTATGGAAGCCAATGGTTTATCACAATTTTCACATGTTCCTTCCCATTTCATCTAACTCTTAGAGTTTGGGATGTGTTTCTTTATGAGGTTAGAATCTTATCCTGCCATATGTGTATTTCGTGTTTAGATTGCATCTTGGTTTATTGGACTTTTCTTTAGGCATTAGTGCTTCATAAACAGTATACTCTCTTATATCTGTACAACTCCTTTCATTAGAAAACCCCACTGGTTTACATAAAAGAGTTTTGACTTAAAGTACTTACGCAAGATGTATGCGGGGATACAGTAAAGAAATGGGCATGATGCATGAAACATACATGCAAGATAAGTAAGGAATAAACATGAGTACACTTGCCTTGTCAAGCAACTTCGCGCGTTTGGAACGCCGGTAGTAATGCCTGGCTTCAGGTGGCCAGCACGACGAAGAGGACGACTGTGCCAGTGTGGACAACATTGCACAGTAGCCGTTGAAAACTTGAAGAAACCATTGAGAGGGGATCCGTGGAGGCCGAAGGCGATGACGACAAGCTGCAAGGTGGAGCCATAGGCGCCGATGGAGAACACCTAGATCTGCCCACGAGGCGGTCAGAACCGGACAGGGGGAAGAAGGCGGGCTCGGATCCGGCAGCGGAGTGGGGCGGTACTGCGCAGCTGCCTACGACGGTTGGCGGCGTGGCGACGAGGAGAAGGGGCGACAACGATGGGGAATGACGTTGAGCGAGGGGAGGATGACGTCGTTGGATCCAGCGGCGGAGTGGGGCAGGGGTGTGCCGTTGGCGGTCACGGCGGCTGGTGTCGGGAGGAGAAGACGGGGCCAGAGCGACCCCAAACCCTAAGCGCGGCGCGATGGGGAAGATATTGAGCGAGGGGGGATGTCGGCGTTGGATTCGTCGGCGGAGTGTGGCGGGGGTGCGCCACTGACGGCCACTGCAGCTGGCGTCGCAAGGAGAAGACGGGGCGAGAGCGTCGCACAAACCCTAGGCGCGGCGCGATGGGGAATGGAATGAGGGAGGTCGCGCGCGGGTGTGGTCCTCCGCTTGTGGGTCAGCCGAACGGCTGCGGGAGCTGGCTGCTTTCGGTTCCTGTAGCAAAAGGAGCAGCCCAGCCGACATCAGCCAAATGTGGAGCAGCCGACCGGGTTGTTGATCTTTGTGGGTCCTCCTTTGCCAGAATAGGCAGCGTGAGGAAACTGTTGCTGACTTGCTGCATTACCCGTGTACCTGACGGGAAAAGAAAATACGAGTACGTACTCGTACAAAGTCTTGCCTGGTCAGGTGAGAGGTTGCTGTCAGTCACCCTGCATCACACACACCTGATCAAATGATGATAATACTGGTCATCAGGTGAGAACCACAACGCGCTGCGTTATCTTTCCCAGATGGTTTAATTTCACTGTTGCTGAATGCCTGAAGCTATGTTGGTGGTGCTTTAATTAGCGGGCCACGCTAAACAACCGGGAGTGGATGGGAGCATCATGCATCCTCACAGGTGTTGTTGGGCGCTTTGTTGGCTCACACCACTCGTCCACTCCAAGAAACATGCAGTGCCTGTCGTTCTCTCCGTTTCTGTTTCTCTGAAAGGGCGCCAGTGAAATGATTGCCTACGGAGTAGACTTGTAGTGGCGGCAAAAAATGCCATCAGGGAGGGAAGATGTATTTTCTCAAGCTTTTTTTTAATTGCTCATGTTGTAACAACCAGGTTCAAAACAAATGAACGGAACAAGGCAATCAATCATTGGCAAACACGGGCAAAGAAGGGATTCCTTGAGAAATTAAAGATTATTATTAATTACTCGTGGTAGTTAACTAACTAGTAAAAAGGAACAAGGAAACGAGTCCTTTGCTTATAATCATGGCTAACAGAAGCCGATCCACTGCAAGATGAGAATCTTTTTGCACGGTTTCTAAAATTCAGCAAGCCATCTGGCGGCGGGCGCCTTTCAGGTAAACTGCTCGCCCAAATTAATCTGCACATGGCGCTTCAAGTTTGCGCCTTTCAGGTAAAGCTAGCTGCTCCACGGAAATGGCCACATGCATGCACGTACTAGTATCTTCAAGTTTTCCTTGTTGGCAATGGTACGCCGCACGTAGGACGAAGAAAGAACATGTGAGTGTTGCAGGACAAGAGGAGGGAGAAGGGCGGACCGCACGGCTGCAGGGTGCAGGCAAGAGACAAGAGACTGGCGGCCAACACTGTCTTGTCCGGTCAGCGATCGCGGGCGCCGCCAGCGAGGACCATGCGCAGGCAACAGGCAAGACTGTCCCATTGAACAATCCAGTGGCTGCCGCCAACTCGGATCAGCACAAACCACAAACCAGACACAGAGCAGGCGAGCAGCGATGACACTCCCTCCGTGTCTGCCAATGGTCCTAATCTGATCTGGATCCTATTCGGTCATATTCGTCTGGTATTAAAGCCGGTTGATAAATCAGTTGAAGCTGTTTCGTTGTGAGAGAAAAATTCTATAGATTCTAGCTGATAAGTCAGCTGATAAGTTTAAGCGAACAGACCCGATTGTTCTAAAATAAATGTACTTTTAAAGTTTAGTTAAAGAAATTAAGGCTAGTGAGAAATTATATATGTCTTTATAAAGATGTAATCATTGCATATCGGAAAGAGAGAGAGTAAAAAATACACGAGTAAAGTTAGTTTGTCTTATATCTAAAGGTGTATTTATTTTAGAATAAATTTTGAACTCTAAAAGTGTGAGACGGAGGAAATACGTAGTATTCCATGTGTCGGCAGTTTTTGGGTCTAATGGACGTGCATCATACTACTACCAGAATACCAGATTGGCAGATCATAATCTGCCAGCACGGATCTTCCAGCGGGTGCGGCGGTGACGTGCTGCCGGAGAGACGTCTAGCTAGCCTCCACTGGGACTGGAGTCGTCTGGAGGCCACGGCGTCGCCCGGCCGAGCTTGCAGTTGCAGTACGTCGTTTTCGGTACAGCCGGCCTTTCGACGGTGGCGTGCTGCCTACGTGCGCGTCCAGCTCATCCAGGACCCGACCACTGCTACTCAAAGAGGATAACTACTTACTCTCTCTCTCTCTCTCTCTCTCTCTCTCTCTCTCTCTCTC
This sequence comes from Miscanthus floridulus, assembly GCF_019320115.1. NCBI lineage: Eukaryota > Viridiplantae > Streptophyta > Magnoliopsida > Poales > Poaceae > Miscanthus > Miscanthus floridulus. The sequence continues at coordinate 139,604,918 of NC_089581.1, read as the reverse complement.
TCTCTCTCTCTCTCTCTCTCTCTCTCTCTATCTATCTATATATATATATATATATATATATATATATATATATATATATATATATATATATATATATATATATATATATATATATATATATATAGGGAGAAGCTATTCAGTAGCCGGCTACAAAATAAATTATTCTGTAGCCACCTCCATTTACTATAATTTTATATACTAATTTACCATAATATAAATACATATTTACGATAGTTGGGTTACTATAACACATGGGGATATTTACCATAACGTTATATTAAACCACTTAGTAAGGAGTTACTATAATCTCGTAAAATAACATAGTAATTATCGTAACTCAAAGTGGCTACAGAATAAGTTATTCTGTAGCCAGCTACAGGATAGTAGTTCTATATATATATATATATATATATATATATATATATATATATATATATATAATATATATATATATATATATATATATATATATATATATATACTCAAAGAGGATAACTACTCTCTCTCTATATATATATATATATATATATATATATAAAAGAAAATGACTAAGCATGTTCCTGACGTCCTATTCTTTGTCCCAAAAATATAACAACTCTGGGTATGAATCTATTTGTCTGGATTCATATCTAAAATTGCTTTTTTTTTAAAGAACAGATAGACTATTATGAAATCATTTATAAAACCTTGTACAAACTACAAAGTAAAGGGCTAAAGGAGAAAACTACCTGTATAGCGCGAAGACCGTCTAATATAAATGCCTCTCCTTTTTTTTACATGTAGAGACAAGATGATGATGCTATTCGGAGCCTTTGTTATCACTCCACTCGATCGAGCTATGGTCCAGTTTGGATCTCCTAAAAAATAAAAATGGGTAGAAAATTGAGAATGAAATCTAAACATTTGGATTATAGAATGAGATTGATGAAGTCACCACTAACACCCTACTAAAATAAGTTTAGAAAATTAGGGCACCCACATTAATACGGATTTTGTTTCCTGTTTTCTGTGTTTTCTCTATGTAAAATGATAGCTCTTGTAATCGCTAGGCTACAGTAGGCCCTTTCGCCTATGAAAAATGATTTAATTCCTATGAAATTCGAGCATGATTTATGTGAAATTTCTATGTTCTAAAAGGAATCTAAGTTGGCAACTTTAACCTAAAGGAGACTAAGATGAAAAACAAATACAGCTCCTTAGCACAAGGAATATAGCTCAAGTCAATTCTGTTCTCTTTCAAAGGTGTGGCATCACGGCACTAAGAACTTATCCTGTTATCCAACTGCAGGGTCTTTAAGAGCTCGAGTATCATCACAAAGGTAGTAGGAGATTTCGGCTTCCAGCGTTCTTTGATTATTTCTACAACTAGGGTTATAAGCGGGTTTATCCGTGAACCCGTAATAGGTTAAATTTTATCGGGCTTGGTATCCCTATCTACAACCATTGCTCCTTGCTTTTTTTCAATTTATTAAATCAACCCTTTTTTTAAGGGTGGAGATCATGAACAATTTGACCGGGGCAGAGAGGGAGAAGCTTCATGACTTTATGAGCATAATGCACCTTTGCCGCTGCATTTTCCACACTTGTGGATCAGAATTTAGAAGGGGCACATTGGTTAGGAGTTAGGAGTTAGGACAGGAGCTGCTTGCAGATATGCAAGCGTGTGCTCATGAAGTCATGATAGGCCAGATGGGTGCCGGGATCAGACCACTGGCCCCGTGCCGACCAGTGGCCCAAGTGAAAAGGGAGAGCGCTGGCGTCCTGCTGCTGGGCTGGGCATCCACGCGGCTTCGGCCAGTTCTAATGGGTAATGGCCCACAGAGCAGAAGGGGAGGGAGGAGGAGTTGAGGACGACCGGGACATGGACTCGGCCCGATTCAAAGAGGAACACAGGCCGAAAACACCCAGTGGCCAGGCAAACGAAATAAAAGACTTATTATTATACTTTTCTCTCTTTCCTTTGAGGACCGCAGAACTCTAAATAAATTTAGATATATCATTTTCGACGAACATGTAGAAAGTAAATGAACGGCATGAATGCATCAAATATATAGACTCATTTTTTTTAGTTTAGAAAAATCTTTACTGCACCAAGTATTAATGAGAGCCACCAGCGCTGGACAAATTTTAAACTATAATATAAGAAAAATGTTGAATTAATTTGTACTTTATATTTAAATCCAAAAAATTATTTTTTTTTGGGTTGTGACAACGGCGCAATGGAGAGAGAAAGAAAAACATAGTTGACTATTGCAGAGGTTTTCAAACGTAAGGGCTCCCAATACGCTATATTCGTCCTGTTTTCCAGCTGCACTTTTCAGCGAAAGAATAGTATTTTTCTTTCATAACAAATCAGCATCAGCAGCAGACTAATTTCAACAAAATGAACAGAGCCACTATAGTGCGCATTTTCAATAGGGTTTCTCTCCTATCTCAACATCAACTAGCAATATACTCCATATGTCCTTCAATAAATAGATTTCTAAAGTTGTCTGAAGTTAAACTTTGACCGAATTTGTAGAAAAAATATGAGTGAAATACACTAGCAGGCCTTAAACTTGTGGCTATATGCCACTTAGGTCCACAAACTCTCAAAATCGAAATCTGCCTCCCTAAACTTGTTAAAGTGTGTCACTTAGGTCCATACCCCCTTCAGAGGACGATGACTAGGTTAAATTTTTACAAAACCACCCTATCTATATCTACCTAGTCATCTTCTATCCCTAGCGCTCCTTTCCTCGGCCCACGGTGCCGGCGTCGCCCGAGTCGGTCTCCACCTCCGGGCGAGCACGCCTCCCCATCGCTGATTTGTCGCCCCACACCCCGGCCCACTTCTCGGTGTCCTCGCCCGCCAGCACACGCATAGGCAACGGTGGCAAGGCAGCCTTGTGCGCCCAGGACCTCTTGGCGCCACCGTGGCTACCATTGAGCGCGCGGATGGCCAGCGTCTTGGCGTCAGCAGGGAGGAGTAGGATGTCCAGGGACATGGGTGTGCGGGGGTAGGAGGTGACGATGATGGGTTGGCTACCTCTACATCGGGGGGGCCGCGTGTGTGGTGAGGCACGGGCGGCGGCTGCACGCAGAGCGGTCGAGCAGCGGTGGCTCGAGTGCGTAAGGCGAGCATCAGGGTGCTTGCTTGTGGTGCAGCCACGGGTGAGCTAGCCTTCTCTAGGTTAGAGCAGCAGAGCTTGTGGACAACTATGGCTTGCTCGTCTGCGAGGGACCGTCGTTCGCTACCACAACTAGTAGCTCACCGAAGGGGAGCTCCACCTGCGACGTCAGGGCAATGCCGCCGAGGTGCTTGTCGTATAGTAGCAGGATCCCCTGTCACCATCACCCGGAGGCGGCGCACACCATGTGTCCCATGGGCAGCAGTAGGACGTTGAGGAGCGCGTGCGTGGCTGCGTGCATGCGGCCGTGGACCCTAGCCTCCTCTGCTCCATGGTTGCCTTCATCGGCCATCTTCGTGAGCCTCGTAGGCGCGGTGGATGGCGGTGGATGATGACCCGTGGTGCCCGAACCCATCCTGCCCAGCGGCCATTGTGCTGGAGGCCCAGAGCTGGTTGACGAGGTGGCCGCTGCCGAGGACAAGTCCTAATTCACGCCTCCCGTGTCGCACTACGGTGTTGGATCTGATCGTGCCGCCAAATAGGAACAAGGCAGCGAGCACGCACTCCATCGTCATGGTCGCTCGACGCCAGCCCTACCGCCACGACCGCTCCATGTCAGCCCACCACCATTAGTTGAGGCCACAGTAGTTGAGGACGTGGGTCATGGGGTGGATCTCACCACCGTGGATGGGCTTCCGTGATGTTTTGCCATGGACGAGCCCAACTCCTTAATCGAAGAAGAGCGCCTCCAGCCCCGACTGCACGTCGGAGACCACCTGCACCTTGTACATGTTGAGCGTGCGGTATAGTTTCTCGGTGCCTGTGTCCGCGAAGGCTAGCAGCTACAGGATGCAGCCCCTGACGACGTCGACAAAGCACTTATGGCCGAGGTCCTTGTCCAAGCAAGGAGTGCACACCACCGATAGGCCATCCTCACCGTGTCGTTATGCCAGGCCCCGCTGCCTGGACCACCACGACATCTCCGTCTTTCACCGACGACCACAGCACCGCGATCTACACGGCCATGACCTCGCCGAGCACCACCCTTGTCGCGCCAAGCCATACAACGGGCTGGTATGTAGGTGCGGTGGCGGCACAGTGGGCCAGCCTTGGAGCAACGCGTGGACACCGGCGTGGGTGGAGGAGGAGTGCCGGAGGTAGTAAGATACCACACAGGGTGTTTTTTTTAAAAAATTATCTCAGTCAACGTCCTCTGAAGGGGTATGGACCTCCGGTGCATGACTAAACAAGTTCTGGGAGATAGATTTTGATTTTGCAAGTTTATGGACCTAAGTGGCACATGCGCACAAGTTAAAGGGCCGGCAGTGTATTTAACTAAAAAATATCAAGATTTATCATATCAAACTAGTATCATTAGATATACCATAATAGGCTTATTTTATGTCATACATGTTGTTACTCTTTTCTATAAAGTTAGTTAAACTTATAAGTATTAAAGTTTATTAGGTAACACAATTAAATACACCTTTGAGGTTTATTATAATGTCAGCTAGCCCATGCATAATTTTAACAGAATATAATGAAATACTGACACAATAATTTCCCAGAAGGATATATCAGTATTGGAAGGATATGTATACGAATACAACAATTTTCTAGAAGGATACATATACGTGTATTGGTATTTGAAGGATACGGATACGTTGATACGGCAATTTTCCAGAAAACATGATCAGTGGATACATTTTACTATTTTTAATAAATAAATAATAATGCAAATTAAAATTCTGAAAGTCTATAACTCGATGAGTAGTCACTAATTAGCATTGAATCGCCCTCTCCCTTGCATCGCGGGAGTTGGTTGCGGCCATGGCAAACTGGTGGGTGCTCCCGGTGCAGCAGTTTGGAGGAGGGGAGAAGTCGAATGATGGCAAGGAGGGGGCAGAGGCTCGTCGGCGGCGGCCGGCAAGCGGTGGCGCATGCCCTGCGTAGGAGGCGGTGATGTTGGCTGTGGCTATGGTGGACTGGTGGGTGCTCACCGGCGCAGCAGTTTGGAGGACAAGGAGAAGTTGATTGATGGCACGGAGGGGGTAGAGGCTTGTTGCCGGCGGCCGGCGAGTGGGGTGCAACCCATGTGCAGGAGGCGGCACGAGCTGCGATAGTACGAGCGAGGCATTGCGACGTGGAGATGGAGCACTTGTTGGGCTAGGCCGTATCCTAGAGGTGGATACGTATCTGATCATATACTCACTATTTCAAAATTAATGAAAATCGGATACTTGAGGAGAGCCGTATCGGTGGCGTATCAGATACGCGATATGGCCCCTCATTGAACTACGTAGGCTACAACTTTCGATAAGTTTAGGCCCTGTTCGCTTGAACTTATCAGCCATACTGTTTCAGCGAAATAACAGTGTTTTTGTCTCACAACAAATCAGCATCAGCATCGGCCCTGTTCGGCTGGCTGGAAAAAACGGCTGATGCTGATGCTAATTTGCTGTGAGGAAAACACTGTTATTTTTCTGAAACGGTACGGTTGATAAGTTCAAGCGAACAGGGCCATCAGCATCGGCCGGTTTGGAGGAGGGGAGAAGTCGAATGATGGCACGGAGGGGGCAGAGGCTCGTCGGCGACGGTCGGCGAGCGGTGGCGCATGCCCTGCATAGGAGGCGGTGATGTTGGCTGTGGCTATGGCGGACTGGTGGGTGCTCACCGGCACAGCAGTTTGGAGGACAAGGAGAAGTTGATTGATGGCACGGAGGAGGTGGAGGCTCGTTGTCGGCGGCCGGCGAGTGGGGTGCAACCCATGTGCAGGAGGCGGCACGAGCTGCGACAGTACGAGCGAGACATTGCGACGTGGAGATGGAGCGCTTGTTGGGCTAGGCCGTATCCCAGAGGTGGATACGTATCAGATCATATACTCAGTATTTCAAAATTAATGAAAATCGGATACTTGAGGAGAGCCGTATCGGTGGCGTATCAGATACGCGATACGGCCCCTCATTGAACTACGTAGGCTACAACTTCCGATAAGTTTAGGCCCTGTTCGCTTGAACTTATCAGTCGTACTGTTTCGGCGAAATAACAGTGTTTTTGTCTCACAACAAATCAGCATCAGCATCGGCCATGTTCGGCTGGCTGGAAAAAACGGCTGATGCTGATGCTAATTTGTTGTAAGGAAAACACTGTTATTTCACTGAAACGGTACGGTTGATAAGTTCAAGCGAATAGGGCCATCAGCATCGGCTGTTGTTTCATCCAACGGAACAGGGCCTTAGACTTTCAGCATATTGGCATAAATATGACGTAACAATAATGAATAAAATTGATGCTTTTAAGAAACAACACTATGGTACTATTTATTTGGTAAGTTGTGTCATACTTGTGTTCATATTATATGCCGACTTTGAAAAATGTAATACAAACAATGCATCAGTAGTAGTTTAATAGCATCAAGACAGTCATAACTTATAAACTATGATATAGTTTATATACTTATCAAATCATGTAGATACTACATGTAAATACCATACTTCTAGCGGGTGGGTTTTTTTTTTTTTTGGTTCAAACCACATGTCTCCTCTCTCCTATAATCTATCTAGCAGATCTTTTCATATCTTTGATTTTCGTGTAGATTAGTTTTTATTTATAAGAAATCATTTCCTCCTCCTCTCTCTCTTTGTTTTGGTGACACATCACCATTTTATTTAGTTTGTACCCAACTAATACTATAGAAACCATTCTAGTTTTTGGGTTGAGACTCGTACAAATTAAAGAAACTGAAAGAAAGACATTGGGAAAAAATAATCTTATAATATTTATGCCTCCCCTGCAAGATTAGTAGTAAAATTTTCCTGAGTGAAATGGGTGGCAGAATAACTATTCACTCGTATAGTACTACTAGTAACAATATCTTATTGGCAGTACCTGCTGGTCGTTGCGGAATAGCCACGCAGCAACTTGTCTGCTCTGTTCGGCTGCGCCTACAAATCCAGCACACGCGCGCGTCCTCCTCCTCATCCTCCCCGCAAACCCCCGAGTCCCCAACTACCCCCCAGTCTCGGGAGAGAGCCTTCCAGAAGCGCAAGACTCCAAGGCCGTCGCCTTCCTCGCCGCGGGGGTCGCCTGAGGTATGCTACCTACCAAAACCCTCTCACGGATTCCTGGGGTTTCGATCGCCTCAACTCTGCTCTTGTTGCTTCGTATAACCTGGTCTCCGAGTACCCCGGAGTAGCTGCGGTTCGTTGGATCTCAGATCGGTGGGGCGGTTCCACTTCTATTTTGTTTTTCCCCTTTCCGCCTCCTTCGTTAGCTTCCGATTGATCGTCGAGCTTAGTTTAGATCTTACATCATATCAATCCCATCTAGGCGTCACAAGTAGTGGGACTCGATTTGCTTCGTTCCACCGGATTAAGCACTTTGGGTGCGCTAGATACGTGTCATGTTAGTCCCCTTGTTCAGTCTTGTTGCTTGTTCTGGGATGAATGGTCGTGTGTATATTACCTACTTGGAGTACTTTATGCTACTCGTTGTGGACTGGTGGTGTCTCATGTTGGTACGTAGACTGTTGTGGAAGTGTTAGCTGTAGACTTTTTTTTTTCTGTTGTTTTTAGCTTTGATGATGAACCGGATCACCACTACGCCTTCAGTTTTACCCCTGACCAAGAATATCTGATGAAAGAATGATATTTTCAAAGGTCGTACTGGTATCGCTATTTGTGCCAAGAAAAAGTCTGGCTGCATCATGCAGTTTGACTTCTAGAAGTTCAGATGTCATAGCATCATGATTTCTGCCTGTTGAGATTAGCTATTTGGAGGGGAACGAGCCGTAGCTCGTGTGGCAGAGCTGCTGGTGGTGCAGGGGCCGTGAGTTCGAGCTCTGCTCGACCCATGATTTCCCACCGGGGTTTTTCCCCATTTTAACAGGGCCTCTCTCGCGTGGAGCTACAAAGGGATTATGACGCGCCCGTCGTCTACGGAGCCTTGGATGGTTTCGGTGATCTCTTCAAGGACGCGATCTTGGAATCTAGGTGTAGTTGTAGGATCTGTTTGTGTACTTGAGGTGTGCGTGGGTGTGAGTGTGTGTGGTGTTGGTGTGTGTTTCTGGTCATGAACAGATACTACAGTTGTACCTAGATGAGAGGCGCAAAAAAAAAAGATTAGCTATTTGGAGCACGTTTGATCAGATAGGTTCGGATACCCATATCCTGTTATGGTTTGTCAGGGGATGTGTAGGATGACTGGACTAGCAAGGTGACCAGTCGAAATCACCTCTACCTCCATGATTAATTTTTTGAAGTTCTGTTTTGAGAAAGAGTTGTGTGTATTATTTGTACCCAATTGTGTGTGGTGTGATTCTCCTAGAGTTGTGTTCTTCATGTGTGAAAAGGTTATACATTTTTTCTTTTTGGTTATTTTGAATAAGTGTACAGGTCTGTGTGGTCTCTAGTATGTGGAAAAATGGAAACAGCCACTTGCAACATAGTGATAGCGTCTCATATTTCCTCTTGGTTCACTTTTGATGTCTTGATGATGTCACAAATGAAGGCATAGCTCATGTATTTTGTTTAAAATATTCCATCTTCCACTTACGATGAGATTATGTAGATGCTATATATCTAGGGGTTAACATCTAATATGTACTGACATATCTCACTGCTTGCTTGTAGTTTGTGCTACTTTTACCCGTACTGAAATGCCCTGTTACTTGTGGAGTTGTTGCAGATCACATAAACAATGGTGAAGGCTGTTGCTGTGCTTGGTAGCAGTGAGGGTGTCAAGGGCACCATCTTCTTCACCCAAGAGGGAGATGGTAAGCCACTACATATTCTTTGATCTAGTATTTTATATCCAATTGAATTGTCGTCTTTGCCTTGTTGACTCTGCTCGTTGGATCTATTGTTAGGCCCTACCACTGTCACCGGGAGTGTCTCTGGCCTCAATCCTGGCCTCCATGGGTTCCATGTGCATGCACTTGGTGACACCACCAATGGCTGCATTTCAACTGGTATTTATGCTTCTTTTACTTTGACTTGCTTATGTGATCAGGATGTGTGCTAAGTTATCGACCATTGAACTTTCTACTTGTTGGTGAACTTGTTTCATAATTAAGGACCACACTACAATCCTGCGAGCAAGGAGCATGGAGCACCAGAAGATGAGACCCGCCATGCCGGTGATCTTGGAAATGTGACAGCTGGAGCAGATGGTAATGATCTCTGCCCTTCCTTTCTTGATCTGTTTTACATACCATGTAGTAGCTGGTCGGTGGTCGCTAGTACTTGGGCTAAGGAAGCTGTGTTACTTCTGTGATCCTTTAGCCATAGTCCATAATTCCGTTCACATGCTGTGTATATGATAATGTACTATCTTGTCACTGAGTTTGTTTCTCTGCTGTCAGGTGTTGCTAACATCAGTGTTACCGACAGCCAGGTAATCAGACACTTGGTGGACCCTTATGATTCCTATGTCACCCTAGCCTTCTCCTTAACACTGCTAATGATTTTTTTCAGATCCCACTGACTGGGCCAAACTCAATCATTGGCAGAGCTGTTGTTGTTCACGCTGATCCTGATGATCTTGGAAAGGGTAATGATGTTATTTACTGTCCACACTTGTGCCTTTTGTGTGTTGAATGTGGTGCTTTTCCTCTGTTTTAATCTAATTTTTTCACAATGGTTCTGAGTTCAGATAGTCCTATAATCACTATATATACCTGTTTATGGATCACATGAATAAATCCTTGCGAGAGTGTGTCTAATTATATCTTATTATTAAATGGTGGAGAGAGAAATTTGGCAAGGCTATGCTTGAACTGTCCCATAATTTCGTTAAAAAAATCCAGTTTTTATGCCATTTTTAAGTCATGATAAAGGATATTTGAACTTTAAATAAGCTGAACTAGGTTAGTGTCTTACAATTGAGTCATCCATTTGGCTATCCTTTGATCTGCTGATCTGAATTCTTTCGTAAGAACTTTGGCTTTGCACAATGCCATCTTTAATCTTGTTTAGGTTATGAATATAATACTTGTAAAAGCTTTGTTTATGTTATGGTGGATGTCACTGATCAATCCGCATTTGTCTATTTAAACACCTTGTTTGTGCACTTTGCCAGATTTTGTTGCCTTATCCTTAGTTTTCAAACTGAAGTCTGTACTATTAGGTTCTATTCAGAGCCATTCTCCAAAATGGCTCATCTCAGATAGTAAGCTTAACAACTGTTTGTTTTCTGTTTGTACATTCAGGTGGGCACGAGCTCAGCAAGAGCACTGGAAACGCTGGTGGTCGTGTTGCTTGTGGTACGATCACCCATTTCCCAGCCCCATTCCCTTACGCCAGATTAGCTTCCTGTTCTTTCACACACACTGGATTTCTGATCGCATTATATTATCACTCCAGGGATCATTGGACTCCAGGGCTGAAAATGATCGCCGGACTTCAGGCGCCTGCCTGAGAGTGTCGTCTTCTGCCATCGCCAACAGACCAGCCTGAACATTCCGAGATCTCGTGAAATAAGAGCACCTGATCTATGATCAGTGTATTTGTCATTAAGCACCTGTAGCAACCGATGAACTAAACTGTGTTGGACTATGCTGGATCGCCTGAGTATGTGTTACATGTCGGTTTTGAGAACATCCTATCGTTTCGATGTGCTTTTGTGGAACGTGTTGTTGCAATCAATGGTGGCGACTTGGTTTTGATATGCAGTCAGCAGCAGCAGCAGCAGCTCGTGGTTGCTGCTGAGTGCTGACTTGCTGTTGAAATACGCTGGCTGCATCGCCCGTCTTCAGTGGAGACTAGAAAACAATGCGCGGCGTTGCCGCGCAGCAGCATGCGGTGCCCCGTTACAGAACCAGTAATATCAAGCTTAGTAGTATGTTTATTATATACATTTGATACGAGTACAGATATAAAATTATGAGGCATTTCCAAAAATTATACATCTTATATGTTAGAGTTAGGGTTAGTAGTATTAGATCTGTGCAAAGGATTTATGTGAATTCGTTTTCTAACATGATTACAGGATAGCATCACTATGAAACTTAGTCTGTTTTGAAATTGAAAACTCAAAACCCATGCCATTTGTTCATTCGGTCAAATTGAGCACCTAAATCTCCCTGTAGATATTTTCAAATTTGGGAAAGGTATTTTACTTAGAGTGCAAAATGAGTTTAGGAATTTGAGCATTTTGCACCTGCCTGGCAGCTTATGTCTTCCTATTCTTTGCTGCTCCCTGCAATCCACAGCAGCTGGACTCCATTGGCAAGAATACAAGGACATGGAAGCCATCTCCCTCTTTTTCTCCTGATCTTTGTTTTCCTCGTTGGCTTCTCCGTAGACCAGAATGGCTATGGCAGTGGCAGCAACAGCAGCTCGCTCCTGAAGCGCTCCCTGCCGTGTGGGTCTGTGCCTCTGTGGCCCTCTTCTCCGCGTGATGCAGCCGGATCGAGCTGCGCCTCTGCACCAAATGTGCAGCACACGGTAAGCCAAAGCAGATTCTGAACATTAGCTTCATTGCATAGCTGAGACTACCAAATGTGCAGCACACGGTAAGCCAAAGCAGATTCTGAACAAATTCTTCTGTTTTCTTACCCTACCTGACTGACGTCCGTGACGCTCAGCCCCTTTCTTCTCCCAGTTCTCTCCCAAACAAGCTCCACCGCTTCCGCATGGCGCCAACGGAAGCTAGACCGGTTGGTAAAAAAATCATCGATGTACGTGAGAAGTTCTTCTTGATGAAATACCCGGTGGGATGTCGTCCCCCCATGGATCGATTTTTTTTTGCTTCCGCATGGCATCTTTCTCTCTTACCCTCCTCCAGCTCCATTACAAGTCCTTTGCCGGATCCGTTGCTCTAAGCTGGGGGCACCTTGGCAACGCTGGCAATGCCTGAGGAAGTGAAATCAGTTCAGAAATGGTGTATCAGTTCAGAAATGAAGAGCACTTCAGGAGCAAGGTGCTGTGCTGCCATAGCCATTTAGGTTTATGGAGAAGCCAAAGTAGAAATGGTGTATCAGTTCAGAAATGAGAGTGGAAGTGAAATGAATATTCAGATGCATGTATTGTTTTGTTTTTCACACAAACAGTACTGCATGTTCCTCTCTCCATTGACATATGGTTACTGATGAACGCAAAACAGATCAGGTTAATCCATCTATCATACTCAAAAAATTTCCAAATTCTACAACTAAATCGAAATCATCTTCCACATTAAATAAATCAACAGATCAGTTTTTTTACAGATGTACTGATCAAAGGCTTGCTAACCCATTTAAGTTGCTGTAGTTGAACATTATAAACAAAATTCATCAGACCATCAGATCCCAAATTAGAATAAAAAAATCATAGAAACCGAAATTAACTTTGCATGTCTGCTTTAGTCGAGAACACTGGGATGGGAGTAAGTACTCATCGCTTATTGTACAATAAGCTTTTCTAGAAGTGTAAATGCTACATTTCTCAGTAACACTGAATATTACCTTTGCTACAGAAATTCATTTATAAGGTTTAAGTAAATCATCATTTCTAATTTGCATAATTACTTATTCAGGTGATAAGTGAACTAAATACAATATTGCATCACAGTCATACCACGGAAATCGCATCAGGGTGTTCCTACGGATGGTTGAGTTCTACAGAGTGTAAATGTGAAATTGCTGACATGCACATTTCATCAAACACCATCAGCCTGTTTTCGGCTTATTCACTCGTATCTTATTTATAATCCACGACTTCAACAGTATTTTTCTCTCGTACCAAAGCAGCCAGCAGTACTTTCGGCCGAGGTTTATAAGTCAATTCAACCGAAACGAACAGGCTGCATAGCTGCACTGCCGGAGGGCGGCGGCCGCGTCGAGCTGCCTCGAGGGACCACGCCCATGCGCCGCCGCGTTTAGTCGCCTGTGCCGCCTCGCTGTTGGTTGGCGACTGCGCTGCCACTTCGGTGCCTGCGCTTGTGGTCTGCGCCTCCGCGGTGGCGGCCGTGTCCAGCTGCCCCAGGGACTATGCTCGTGCGACGCCACGCTCAGCTCGCCCCCGCGGGCCGCGCCACCTCGTTGGTGGCTAAGGGCGGGATGAGCCTGAATCCTGATCGCTGCCTGCCGCCGTCGTTGTGAAGGTAGAGGACGCCGGCCTCGGCACGCTACTCGCCGCCATGGGGACCATTGCACGATCGCTTTGTGTGGAGTCCGGCGTTTTGTGTCGGAGAGAAAAGGCGCTGCGCAGGTGCGTCGGCAACGATCGCGTGGCTCGATCAGCCCGTCTCCCCCGATGAACAACGATGGGAACTTGGGGGAGGGGATGGTGGCCACGGCGACTTTGTCTCACGCCGTAGTAGTCGAAGGTTCTAGAATTGCTAGCTGCTGTGCTGCATGTGGATATCCACATCCAACCGATTGGTGAGGGTGTAAGGCAGGTGCACGGAGCAGAAAAAAGAAGGAAAGAACGAAGTGCCGTACCGACAACAGGGAACAGGAAAAAAAAAGTATGAAAAGGGGCATTCCGAGAATCGAACTCGGGACCTCTCGCACCCAAAGCGAGAATCATACCACTAGACCAAATGCCCTGTTTGCTGAGGAGGAATGGGGGTTATATACAACACTATGCTCCTTTCAGCATTGTAACTCATGTCAACGTTAGGGGTTGAGTCACCTGTGTCTGATCAAAATGCCGGTTCAGAATACGTTTAGATCGGCCAAAAGAAAATACTAAGTAAAATATCTGGTGTGAGTTCAATCCAACGGACTGGCTCAGATTTTCTACGGATCTTTCTATTTTGGGTTGATTTTTTTCCCCTGGTTATTAGATCGGATCATGGATTATGATCCAAGCCTGATCCGACGCACCGACACATCGGGTTAGTCGAGTTGGGTGGACCTCCAACCTCGCTGTCGCTCCATTGTAGCAACGCATACGCTTCCGGCATCCACTGTTCTCCCGCGTCGTACCAGACAACGCACACGCAGAGAGCCATACCAGATCCGACAAATCTCGGTCGGCCGTGAAAATCACAACGGATACGGCAGCCGCAATGAACCAGGAAGCAGGACAGCGCAGCACCGACACGACACGTGAGGAATCCAAAACGCCCAGCAGCAGCAGGCGTCCGTCGTCCCCTCTGCTGTCCATCTAGATGGCACGAGGCATAAGGAACGTCTCTGGTTTATAAGTCGTATTTTTTTAATAAATAAATAATATTTTTCTCTTATAATAAATCGACTCTCGTTTTCACGTGGATTTAGCCGGAGGCAGGGGCACCGCGTCCGCGTGCCGGGCTGCCGGCCCGTCAGTGTCACCGTACCTGCACTCCACTGTCACTGTTTTTTCCGCGCGCGCTGTTGCTTGCTCACCGTCACACGAATCGCCAGAGTCCACGAGTCGAGGGCTCGAGGCTCGGCCAATTAGAGCACGCACGCATCTGATCCGTTTGCACCACCGGAGCATCTCCAGGCTCCAGCTACCCATTTCCAAAGAAACTACTGGAGAGTTGAGCTAATTTTCTTGCTACAGCGGGGCTCATCAGCTGCACTTCTTGCAGCGGCAGCCAGAGGTAAGTTCTCAATACCTACAGTGCTTGAAAGAGAAAAACATGCAGCAACAACTGCAGCCACCATAGAAAAAAGACAGCTGAGCAGAGGCTACATATCTCCTTTTCCATTTCCTTTTAATGGAGATAACTAATATTTTGTCCCAACTGCCCTTAAAACAGAGGGGAAGATGCAACTTGCTCAATAACTTGCTTGCACTCTAACTACCACCGAGGTGATTTTTTCGAGTGCCTCGTTCAATGCTGCCTCCAGGCTCACGGCTACTCCGTCTGTCCCTAAACGAAGTGTATACCGGTGAAGAGATCAATGATAATGAGAAATTACATATACCTCTATAAAGATGTAATCATTACACATTGAGAAGAGAGAAAGTAGAAAAGAAAAATAACTAGAGTTAGATTGTCTCGTATCTAGAGGTGCATTTATTTTGGGAGATATTTTGAACGAGTACGTAGCTCCGCTCGTCGGTGAGCCACGGTTGGCTTGCTTGTCATAGGAAGCCACTAGCCACCTGGATCTTGCCCTATGCATTGGAGTTCTGGGGGCACGACCACCTTTGAATCGCTGCCCAAATACTTGAGCTAGCGAGCTGGGATAACAAAGTCGGCGAGCATGCACGAGGTCGCGATGTCTTGGGGTTTTCATCACCGGTGAGCACGTAGTGGAGCAGAAGAGAACAAGTGATTGAGAGGGGTGACCGCGGTGACAACTGTGGAACTATGGTAGGGTTTTGTTCGAACATGAGATGCGAGCCATCCTTCGTGATCTGACGATGTATGATGCATGGACCATAGTGCTGGGACTAACAGGAAAGTTCGAATGAACACGAGGATGAGTTGGCAAGCATGATGGGCTGCTATTAGAAGGCTATTGTTTTTTGCGATTACACCATACAACGCACACACACTCACCCCTATGAACGCATGCACGTAAACCCTACCCGTATGAGCATCTTCGAAGACTAGGCTGACAAATCCTCGAGATTGATGAAACCACCACATGCGTCTTGCTGACGACGAGAACGTCGCCTACCACTGAAAGCGCAACGACATTAAATCGTGGAATATTCGCTCCCATGGGGAGTTGAACCCCGGACCTAAGATGCTACTGTGGCTCTTGTAACTGCTAGACTATAGACCCTTTGGCCGGGCATGGGAGATTTGATGCAACATGTTTTCCAATGTTTAAAAAATGGAGTATTAGGCCAACCCCATTAACATCTTATTGGGTAGTCGTACCGGAGAGCCGCTAGATACTCTAACCTCCCATTAGAAAATGGACTTAGAGTACACCAAGGTTGGCACGGGCGCACTGGTGGTGTAGCACGTGTGCAAATAATATATATTCACCTCGTCCTAAAATAAATGCACATCTCAATTTCAAGGAGTCAACTCATTTCAAGTTTAACTAGATTTATAAAACAAAATAGTATCAATATTTGTATATCTAAATAGATTTATTACAAAAATATGTGACATGGTTAATCTAACAGCATTTATTGAGTAACAAAAATATTAGTATTTTTATATATATTTCGCCAAATTTGATACTGATTGTCTCTTCAAAACACTAGATGTACGTTTATTTTTAGATCAGAGGGAGAATATACACAAAGAGAAAATTTCTTAATTAAACACCATTGAAATCTATATTTCTTCCTTCTATGCTATTGATGAAAACTACAGACTTCCTTTATTGCCATCGGTTTATCATCTTAGTTCCCCCTATATGCCATTACAGAAGTCCGAAGTCCCTTAGTTTGGTCTCCTTCTAGAAACCAGCCCTCGTGCAAAATGCAAACGCTGGCGCGCTTCTAGAAGGAGGCGCCCCCGGATCGGCCACTGCTGCCACGGCGTGGCCGTCAGCATCAGCCGTGCTGTTTCGTCTGCGCCGTACGTAATGCCTGCTTAGCTGCTTTGCTTGCTTATCCACCTAATAACGATGCCAAGTGCCACCTAATGGCTAATACCACGTGCATCCATCGATTTGTGTTAGTGCTCGCCCATTCGGGTAACGTGTCTGATCCGGTCCCGCCTGTGAGACCCAACCAGACAGAGGGCGAAGCTAAAGTGAAGTAGAGGGAGGTGCGAGATAAAGAAATGATGAAAACATCTATCAAAATGAAGAAGCCCATTGATAATATTGGTTGCTAACTTGGTATAACGCTAACAAAAGTGAGTTAAAATATACAAAATACACATTTACTTCAAATATTTACTCCATCCATTCAAAATTATAAGACATTTTGGCTTTTTCTAGATACAATGTATCTATATTCTAGACATAGTGTATATCTAAATGTATAGTAAAAGCTGCTTATCCAGGAAAAAACAAAATATTTTTAATTTGGAATAGAGGGAGTACTTAACACCTATTTGTTAATTCAACGGCCTAAAAATGTGAACAAATAACTTAATTTTATTTTTTTTAATAATTATTCAATGGAAATAGAATCAGTTATACAGTACTCTACCTTCAATCTTCTAGATCATCTAATCTCCATACTTTCATTGTCGTGAAGTGTTGAATCACTTATTGCAAAGGCAAACGATCCTACCGCAACTGAGCACAAAGGGGTTAAGCTATGGAGCAAACCAACAAAGCAATTCACCACGCAGTTAAAAGCTACTCCCTCAGTCCGAGAAAAAATGAACCTATGGGATTCATGCCGATCAAACTGGTTTAAGTTTAACCAAGTTTATAACAAATAGTATTAATGTTTATGTCTTCAAATAAATTTATTATGAAAATATATCCTATAATGAATTCAATGATACTTATTCTTTATCATAAATGTTAGTATTTTTTTATATAAATTTAGTCAAAATTCAAACTATTTGACTTATCGAAAAATAAGAATTACATTCTTTCGTGGACGGAGGGAGTAACAATCAGCCGGCACCCGATGGGGTAGGCAGAGCGACGCCGAAGAACGGGGTTGCAGACTTGTGGCTTGTGAGTAGTTCCTTGAACATTAGTTGCCAATCTCAGTTGAACTTTTGTCTGTGTTGTCTGAGCTGTGGGGGGTGCAGTATGTTGGGCTAAGGGGGGCGCGTAAAGGGCCAAAATATGGTGCTAACAATTTAATTTCGTTTTTCTGGGGGTGCGGCTGCACCGAGAGCTTTTAACGCTTCGCCCCTGCAATCAGAGCCTATAACGGTGGACGTAGTAGCGCATATTCGTATACCGTATCTCTGTCCGTTCATGTTTTAAATTTTCTAGATACATTGTTTTACTATATATATATAGATATAGTGTATATCTAAATACATAATAAAAATAATATATCTAAAAAAATCAAAACATCTTATAATTTGAAATGAGAAAAATCTATTTTCTTCTTCTTTCTCTGTCTTGTGAAATGCAGTTGATAATTTGGAATGAGTCCGACCAGAGGAGTTGGTAAGGATAAATCCTTTTTTAAGCTAGCTGCTTAACTCTTCTGATTCTAATAACTCAAATTTACTCCCTTTGTCAATTATGTAAATAATTTCAACATTTAAAATTTATCTATAAGCATTTTTGGCATAATACATCCCTCCCCTTTCATCGTCATAAATGTAATCTAATTAGCCACTACCATTGTGGTTAGATGTTTTTTTTAACACAGTTACATATACACGAGCGCACACTCACTCCTATGAATACACGTACGCACATCCTACCTTTATGAGCACCTCCGAAGAACTGGATTGGACTGGCAAATCTTGAGATTGACAAACTCACCACAGACGCGTCGCTGTCGAGGGGCACATCGCCTACCATTGAAAGAATAGCGCCGTTAAATCCTAGAATAAATCCAGTAAAATATGAGCATCCTTATCAAGTCGGGGACTTAAACCCGGGTGGGTAGGTTCCACCATAAGAAATCCAACCAGCTGAGCTACGCTCAATTCGCATAAAAAAGGTAGATGTTACTCCTTCTGTCTCCCGATTTATACTCTTATAAAACAAAACCCCACTAGCTATTTATCTCAACATGCAAGATATCAAACTAGACAATGCACTATCACATACAATTAAAATCCACTAAGCAAAAACCCACTAACTATTTATCTCAACATGCAAACTGTTCAACTAGGTAATGCACTATCATGTACAATTAAAATCCACTAGCACATGCAACTGTCCACGTCAGCAAGATACATAAGTATTTTGTTGTCTACGTTATCATACCACGCAATCCACTGATCCGTAATTTCCACAGCAACGCACGGGGTATGCTTCTAGTTCTAGAATATTATTAAGTCAAAGTATCTTAGGTTTGAACAAATTTATATAAAAAGATACTAGTAGTCATCATACTAAATAAGTATCATTACCTTATGAAATATATGAAAAATATACCTATTTAAATTCATAAATATTAATAGTATTTTTATAGGCATATTCAAAGTTAAAGATAGTTTGGACTTACATCAAACCTAGAATTTACACCGTTGTTTCTGAAAGTGAGGTAGTAATTGCATCTATTCTAAAAATACTTATATTTGTGTGCCTTGAGTTTAGTTTTCTTCTAAATCGAATTTTACAACTTTAATCTAATTTATTTATAAAAAAAATATATTAACATGCATATAGCAAATAAATGCACAATTATAACATATTTCATCGTGGAATTAATAACAAATTTAGTGATATAGATTTTGGCACATTTGTCTATGAGTTTGATCAAAGTCACGACTCAGTGAAAAAAAGGACTAACCTAGCGGAGGAGGCAGAGCAGAACCGTGTATGCCAGAAGGGAACTATTGTACAAGGCTTATTTGGCCATTTTTAGTCGAGAGTTTATAACATTGTTTTAAAAAATTATATAGAATGCAATAAAATAATTCTCAAAAAAATATGGGTGAAAGCATTATTCTTAATGTATTGTTTTATTCTTTTATTTCACTTATTTAGAGTTGGAAACTGAGCAAGAGAGTTTTGTTCCCATAAAACTCACATTTTCTCTCTTCATAAAAATATTATAATATCATCAAAATTATTTATAATAATCTATTAAATACAGATGAAAATATAATAAAACTTCCACGAAGACCGATCTAATATGGTTGGCTCCGTTAAAAAGAAATTTCACATGAATCTCTACTTCTCTAAAAGGAAACTATCGTTTGCCTAAACTTTTAAGGGAGAATTCTTTATTTGGCATCGAAACAAATCACTCTTCCGTATTTGGCACTAGAAATTTTGAACTTCCTTATCTAGCATCAATTTAAAAATTCCTTCCGTATATGACATTTTCGTCCATTTGATGCAGTAACGGTGTCAAGTGCCACCTAAAATAACATATATGCCCTTCTATAAACCAGCAACATATAGTGCCAGATAGGTAAAGAATAAATAGACATAATGTCAAATAAGGAAAGCACAAATATGACAAATATACTTGATGCACAAGCTTCACAAATCTGACCACATTGTCAGCATATCTACATAGAGAATCACATTACATTTCACATGTCCAGATTCATAAATATGCATACATTACCAGGTTCATAAATATAAACACATAAAGATTCATACATATGGGGTCTAAGTTTACATTATAGTTCATAGAGCATATGTCTTACATATTGCTAAGCACATCTACATAGAGAATCACAAGGTCAACCTTCTCTTGCTTCTTGTGCTATTTGCAGGACTATCAAGCTTAGCTGTTTTGTTTCTTGTGCCTATTGCAGGGCTGTCAATTTTTTCAGGTTTGAAGCAAACTGTTTCTTGGTCCTTTTAGCCTTCTCCTTTGTTGGAGATTGAAACTCGGTGAAAATTGGCTCCAGTTCATTGGAGCTGCTTCTTGACCTGCACATGTACATTCAAACTAGGATGACATCCTTGCTCTTCGTTGACTACAGAATAAGTACTAAAATAATATTCAGAAGTACGAGACAAGATTGGCAAATTCATACTACAGAACAAAGACATCAACGGGCACAGAGGTGACATTCAGGAGAGACATTCAGTTACTTGGTTAGTAGCTGATTCCAAACAAGACTTCGAAAGAACTTGGAGCATTTTTTTTCTCCAGAATTTTTAGTTGTCTAGTGGAGCAGAAGCATTTAGGCATGTTTGGATGAAGACCTGGCCCAAAATGCCTGGTGACATTCGCTGCCTGTGTACTGCCTGAGAGTCATTTAGTTCAAACCCTAAAGTTTTTGCCTGGTTCGAAGTTGCCCGTGTATGTTGCCTACTGCCAGGCTTATTGCCTAGGACTAATCAAGCCATTCACATCACAGGAAGCACTTCCGCCAACCAAACAATGCTAGTCTGCCTGACCAGATAATTTTCTACTCAATAACAGGCAGCACACAAGCAGGTGAAATATCCAGGCAACTACTCTAGGGTAGCATCCAAACATGCCCACTCAGAAGAGGATATTGCTGATATTGGTACTACCAGAAGAAAGCAGTCCATTCAGACTCAAAATAGTTTGCAAGATGAACCCACAGTTGTTCATAGGATAGTGGTACCAACAATTCTAGCTCTTGCAATAATCATTGGTGAAAATGCACGTATTGCTGGAAGGTGTAACAAACAGTGTGCTTGTTATCAGTGGCCGATATATGTTGTAAAGTAAAACATCTAGCAGAGATATTGAGCATAGAAGGGTGATTCTCTCTCTGTATATTCTGTGGGGGGAAAATGCAAGAACGACAAATTAGTCCTCTGTAAAGCCTTCTCCCTTACTATTTGCCATCGATTTTCAATGTTTTATCTCATCCACTTAAGGCCAAACAGACAACCATCTTTGGTGCATGGGTAGAGCTCCATGGCACCAAAACGTTCCTTAGAAATCAAGGATATTTTGTTGTCACTTGCAAGTTGCAACACTGGCATTACAAAATTATCTCATACTGTAGAAAGTTTCTTCTCAGTAGCAATTTGGCCACTAACTGAAAGTACTAGTTGAGGATACTATAGAAGTTTTCTTCTCAGTAGCACAACACTGACATTAATGAAACAGAGGTCTTCTCCTTCCCTTTATCAGAAGGGACAGCTACCACACGGTCTTTCTTTAAGTACATACCCTCCTCATCCACACCAACATGCTCATTGTTTGGTAATGGATTCATGAGATAGGTATCCAACTCTTGTTTTATGTCGTCCTTATGTTGTGCTTCTGCTTCAAATTGCCATTCAGTGATAGGCTTGTAAGGTTCAGATGGACCACAATAAGCAATAAATATCTCGATGACCTTTTCCTTATGTTTACTGAACATTACCATCAGTTCTTGGTCTGACGTTACTTCTAGAAAAGTTTTTAACTCAGCATCATAGTATTGCACATGTGGAACTTCCAAGTACCCCGGAGGATACTGTTGAACAATGGATTCAACAAGGTCCATATAATTTGTGAAATCAGCATCCACAACCTTCTCCAAGGAAAAACATCTCACATCCTTTCTACTTTTCTTTGGATTGCCAAGAAGGTGAATTTTGAGCAAGTAACTTGTATCTGTATCAATTCTGTGTGTCCAAACAACATAAGGACATACTGGAGGATCAGATGGCTCTAGAGGAACTAAGCTAACTAGTACCCACAAATTCAGTGTACAAGCTAACAAAAGGTTTTCACTGTTACTTTTCCACCTTTCTCGAAATAATTAATTAACATATTACCATCACAGGAAGGACTACCTTAGTCTGGTTAACAGACTCAGGAAGAACATACTATTGAATAAAAAAACTAAGATTATAATAGATTATCTTAAACTTCAAACTATATTAGCTTCAGTAAATCAAGATGCATTCTCCAAAGATAAATTATTAAAAGCACAAACACAGTTGAATGTCTGCCAACTTTAGTGTTAACTGAACAATCGCGAACTCAAACCATGTTCTGCATACTAAGGCCACTTTGAAAATCAAAATCATGATGGCCTCAGTTCAATGAAATCCCATGGTAATTTCAGCGGTTTACATTTTTAAAATGCTCCAAATACTCAAAATATGGGTGCTGTTTCAGCACCAATGGTAACATTATCACCAAGCAAATTTCAGCATATTTCACATGGTTATTTAGATCCAGAAATCAAAACACCAAAGCAAGCATACAGAGACATTGAATAGGCTGACAAAAGGATTATCTCAATGAGGTGTTCAGATGGACATCCTAAACCTGACACAAGATTATGAACACATATGTCCCATTCTTAAACAAAGATCGATTTGTTAAGTAAACTTAAGAAATAGCTAGAATAACATTATGCAATTTTGTTCTAACAATCTAACAGCAATAGTTCTGCAAATACCATACAATCACAATCCAAAGAACAACAATTCGCGCTTCCATCCCAAAATGTACGAAATCGATGAAAGGAAGAGCCACGGTACTCACTCTTCGGTGGCAGTGGAGCCTTCTCCACGATGGGCTCCGGCATCGCAAGCCGCGTGGTGGTGACAGCGGCCGCCTCCCGCGCCGTTGGACAAGTCGGCCGTTGTGCCACTGGGATTGCTGCTTGGGGAGGCCGCCATGCCTAGTCCGCCGCACGGTCTGGCCGGTGCTCCAGTGGTCGAGCTCGCCCCGTGCGCGTCTGCCGCGCGCGTGGCCTGCACCCTGCCCCGTCGGGCGAGGCCGCCCCGCCGCGCCGCGAGCTGCAGCCAATGCCACTCGGCGAGGCCGCCCCCCGCGCACCACGCGTCGCGAGATGGGGCCAGCGCCGGCCGGCGAGCCCGCCCCGCCGCCGCGTTCCCCGCCGGACCCGCGCCGCGTCTCGAGCTGGGGGACCCACCCCGTGAGTTCCTGGGCACCGGCGGCCAGCGCCTCCTTTTCCCCATCCTCATCTCCTCCGACCTCCATTCTCTCTAGGGTTTAGGGTTTGTGTCTCTGGTTTTCAGAAGGGGAAGAGGAGCGACGGGAGAATAGGGGGAGATGGATGCACGCACGACTGAGGACCTACGCGTGGCCAAAATAAACATGGGCATTTTGGTACATCTAATGAAAAGCTGACATGGTCTTCCTAGTCAACTAACGGAGGGAGGCCTCAAATGGACGGAAGTGCCATACACAAAAGAAATTTTCAAGTTGATGCTAAATAAGGAAGTTCAAAATTTTCAGTGCCAAATACGGAAGAGTGATTTGTTTAGGTGCCAAATAAAGAATTCTCGCAACTTTTAACCCTCATCCTCTGTTATTGCGCATCCTTTAATGGCCACCAAACTGCCGGACACTCCATTAGTACCAGCAAAAGCAGCAGAGCATCAACCCCCTGCGGCGGCAAAACAAACGCTGGCGAAATTAGGACGACGTTTGGTTGATTGATCAGATCGTGTCATACTGTCATGGCCTGCCACAATTCAACATGTTTAGGCCCCTTTTGGATTTGAAGAAATTTTTCTGTTTCATGTGTTTTTTCTATAAAAATGAACTGAAATTTCTGTAAAATTTTATGTAAAATTCTTGTATTCCAAAGGATGCCTTAAAGTTAGCAAGTGTTTTTTTTATCTGTCATGTTCGCTTGAACTTATCAACCCTTTTCTCTCACAACAAATCAGTCAACCGTATTTTTCAGCCTACCTTTTCAGCGAAGCAAACAAGACAAAAAATAGCCATGTTAGAGTTCATTTTCTATGCCAAAAAGAGCCACAAATTCGACACCACTTTTGGTTGGCCGAACTTCTACGATAAGCCAAAATTTAGATACTGACATGTTTTTAGTTTTGTTCTCAATCGGATTTTATACGGCCTGTTTATTTGGCTGTGGCTTGTCGTAAACTATCGTAAATTTTTAGCCAGAACAGTATTTTTTTCTCACACAAACCAACCAACAATACTTCTTCATGAACCAGCAACGATATAAACCAGCCAACCGAACATGCTGATAATTACGAACACACACTACTACTTCACGGCCCATAGGAAAAAGCTAAGCTAAGCACTTTTGGGTATTGTACTAAGTCCTGGTGGACAATCTCGGCGATGATTAAAACTCCTGTGCTGTAATGACTCTGGGTCTTTATTTTAATTGAAAGGCCCGGGACGTATGCCCTTGAACTCAAAAAAAAAGAAAGAAGAAAAGCTAAGAAGCTACAGTGCATGGATATGCGTTCGGTTTGTTTGAGCTTGTTTGGCTGATAAGCCATGGCTAAAAGTACTGCTAGCTGATTTAGTGTAAGAGAAAAGTACTATTGATTTGTTAGCTAAAAAAACTATGACTAAGTCAAACAAACCCGAACGGAGATGGATTGCGTGTTTGCTGGTATATAAAAGCAAATGGATTGCTTGCTGCTTTAAAAATGTTCATCAGATCCGGCAAAATGACATCATCTGCACTCGTCTGTCCCAACACGTCGCCATTCCCATCTGTCGACGGCAGCTCACTCGCGTCCTCCCTCGCCCAACACTTCTTTGAATCTTGATCGCCTCCTCTGGCCCGCCCGTAAATATATAAATATTCGCACGCTCTTGAAACTCATCAAGGCGCCCAAACCAACACCAAAACGAGCTAAAAATCTTCTTTTTCTCCCCCTACTCCGTTCAGAATTCTTTCTCTGAAGCCTGGTCGATCGATCGATGGCCGCCGTGCAGCCACGCGTAGCCCCACGCCGGCATCCGCCACCGCCGTCGCCGCTGGTTCCGCCGCTACCAGCAGCGCCGTCGCAGGCGCCGGCGGCGCGGCCGCAGCTACCGTGCAAGAGGAGCCACGCCGCCGTGGCCGTCGCCCACGGCAGGAATAAGGAGAGGGTGGCGGAGTCGTGCTGCCCGTCGTCGTCGCGGCTGGACCAGCTGGAGCTGGTGCTGGTCGACGACGACAGCGGCGAGGAGGACGACGGCTGCGGTAGCTGCGTCGACGGTGCCGGTGGTGCCGGCGGCGGACAGGAGGACGACGAGGAGGAGAGCGGGAGCGGGAGCGGTGGTGTCGCCTGGTGGAGCCAGGAGAGCGGCGGCGGCGGTCGCCGCCGCTCCCTGTGGGCGAACGGGAGCAGAGCAACCGAGGGCGGCCAGTTACGCGCCGGCGGCGAGCGCGACGACGAGGACCCCACGGTGGCGGCGGCGAGGCGGCAGGAGGAGGACCGCAAGTTCTGGGAGGCGTGCCTGGCGTCGGGCTACCCCTGAACCCTGCAGGACGTGCAGATCGACCGATCGATCAATGGCCATGCCATGCATGTGCGCGTTCATGTTTCTTGATTAGTAGTACTAGTAGTAGTAGTTTTGTTTATTTGATTGATGCGACAAGGATTTGTCTGTGCTTTGGACAGCGTTACAACTTACAAGTTCGTGTAAAATGCGATCATGAAAGAAAGATGGCCAGCCAAACAGCTGCGTCTGCGTAGGAAGGGAACGAACCTACTGGTAGATTGTTGATGCTCCGTGCGTTCAACCGCAACAACACGTCTCATTGATTCATTCATCAGAAAATGTAATAAGAGCGTGTGTGCAATCTTGGCAATGTTGATCCGCTTCTTCTTTTCTTGGTTTTGTTTGGGTTATTTTTCTGTCTGTGTTAGTGGTACAAACAAAATGTGTGAACAATCAGCATGTTCGCTCGTTGGTTTCAGTTAGAGCTTATCAGCTATGGTACAGTATTTTTTTTTTCACAACAAACCAACACCAATCGAGCTTATCAGTTCAGAAACTAATCAGCGAACAGGCTAATGACTAATGTTGTCATCACAGTGGGAACTTTGCCGTCAGTCAATTTGAAGAGAAGATGCCCTGCACTGTGTATCGACTGTTTCTAGAGTTTAGTGTACAACGGAGAGAGGGGGAAAAAAAGCACCTACTGGTAGGCTAGACTAAGACTGTCTTCAACAAGAAATACATACATGAACCTAAACACAAAATGGGTAGTGAGAGACCTAAAATTAGTCTTCAACAGAATACTTATATGGAAGACTTATTTTTGGTTGCCTGACAGGCACAACCTAAATATAAATATATGGGTATCCTCTCTCCTAGAAACCCATTTACAGAAAGGATTCTCTTTTAGGTCCTGTTGTTGGAGAAGATGCTGAATATGCATTGAACCATTTACCTGTAGTGTTACTAAAGAACGAATGTGTCTTGTATTTTGAGTGTTGTTGTTTGAGCATTTGGGTAAAGACTTTGTTAACCAGTGTTCAGTAGTAGGACAACCTAAATAAAGCAAGGCATTGTCCTGACTCCCGGGTTGCTTGTGCCCTTGAAAAGGAATTAAGGAGTTGCTTTCCTCTCATAGCTAGGAGAAGGGACCCAATCAAAACGCTTTTAGCGATGTTCATGCACCAGCTCCTGCCTGCTGATGCACCAGCTCCTGACCACTGCCTGCTCATGTCGGTCACCGGCCCGGGAGGGGTTAGTTGCGTCGCTTTCGGCTGGAAACACCGTCCAATTCACCACATCCCCCTAACAGCTTGGATGATATGAACTGGCAACTAGAGAATCTGTGATCCGATCCAGCAGCAAGGTCAGTCAAAGGAGGAGCAGTGCCCCCACCAACAAATGAGCATCGCACAAGACTACCGCGAGCCAAACCCCAAGTTGTTATTATATCATGCTGACAGGATAGATGAAGTCATATATATTCTTTAAACAACCATGAAAATGATCATGTAGTTTATAAAAATTCCGTACCTGGAGCTATTTCGGCGGAGCCGACATGGCTGATTCACATTCACGTTTCTATATTTGTTGTTATGTTAGGAAACTTCATTGGTCTTGTTATTCGAATCTTTTTTCATTTTTGTGATGGTTTTCTATAATGGTGGCTTACCACTCAGCTGTCAGCTCGCCCTCATCGCCCCTAGATAGGTTATCTGCATTTTCCATCCGCCGCCTTCCTCGTTCGTTCCTGGGAATGGCCCCCCTCAGCCCATTACCTGCAACAATGTCACTGACAGTTGCTTGGATGACTTTGCCAAATAATAGGGTCAGGTACTAAAGTTGGCATGGACTAAGGTCCCGTTTGGCCGGGCTCCCACGGGGCTCCGCCTCCTGCACTGTAGCCGGGGCCTGGGTGTCGGCCGTCCAGCAGCCGACAGGTGTCTATAGGAGCTGAAGCCGCGGAGTCAGAAAAACGAGCTTCTCCGGCTCCGGTGGTGTCAGTGAGAAAGGAAAGGAGGGGAGAGAAAAACGGATACGATGAACAGTAACTAAGTGTCGGCCGCCCAGCAGCCGACAGACCGGAGCCGGAGCCATCGGAGCCCGGCCAAACAGGACCTAAGCATAGATCGGTTGGTTAGTTTTTGTGCCCAGCAGCCGACAGACCGGAGCCGGAGCCATCGGAGCCCGGCCAAACAGGACCTAAGCATAGATCGGTTGGTTAGTTTTTGTGATGGAACCTAACCGACCGGTTTCAAGTCATCGGTTTTCTAGGGTGTCTGTACTATGATCTAAAAAAGAAACTACTCAAGTTGTCACAAGCAAGCCTATAAAACACATTCTGGGTAAATTTCAACCGATTGCCCACCACATTTGGAGTCCAAAGAAAGGAGGGCTTGCTGTACTACATTTGAGCCAACTTGATGACTCCGTCTAAAAGCACTTAGCCAATGTCATATAAAGTTATGAACCTGAAAGGGAAAGAGATGCTGTATCACATCGCCATCGATGGGATGGATGATGCAGCATCAATCCAGTTCACCAATGATGCGTACTACTGGGGAATATCTTCTAGCAAAACACACCCAATACCGCCTGCAGTGCAACAATAGATTCAAAGAGACACAGAGGTCACTAACTTTTAGGCACATACAATTTGGATACAAACTTATTATTACCGTGATTAAAGCAGTCCATCAGTCTTCTGTCCGAAGGCTATCAGGTTTCAGCAAATCTTCACATTCTAACACTG
Organism: Miscanthus floridulus; assembly: GCF_019320115.1. Classification (NCBI taxonomy): domain Eukaryota; kingdom Viridiplantae; phylum Streptophyta; class Magnoliopsida; order Poales; family Poaceae; genus Miscanthus; species Miscanthus floridulus. Next base: position 139,576,527 of record NC_089581.1, on the reverse strand, counting down.
ATAGACAACCTTTTCACATGGAGAAGCATATATAGCGATAGATACAAACTTTAGTCACATCAATCACTGTTACCATTACAGTGAGAATAGAATCATGACAAGGATAATAGACCTACAGGAAAAACATAGTTTTTTTTTTCTTGAACATGCAGGAGTGTATCTTTATATTAAGAAGAAGAAAAAAGGTAAAGACACCCCCCCCCCCCCCCCCCCACACACACACACCCAAAAAAAGAAAGAAAACAAGCCAACAAAAACAAAGACTCACACACTCACTCACACTTAAGGGGGTGACAAGGTACAAAAGCGCCTTTTATAAAAGAAAAAAAATCATAAAAATGAAAGATACCATTCAAAGTACAAACATGCTATGATGACCATATGCCTTATGCCACAAATTCAGGAGTGCAAAATTAGCGAGGTGAAGCTGATGACATGTTTTCCTTGATAATGGTATGCACATGTTTAGGTTTTGCTCCTGGAACATCTAACGCTTCATGCGTTATAGATGTGCCTTATTCATTAAACATAAGCGTTGACAACATTGCTACTTGATTTTCAACCAAAAAGAAAAAGAAAAGAAAAAAGGCCATCCCCTCTCAAACTCATATATACAATTTTACAACTCATGACACAGCAAAAACTGGATCATCAATCAATAACATAAGACCCTTTGTATTCTAAATATTGAAGGCCTCAATCCTGCACAATAATTCTCAACAAAAACAGAATATCTGAAATTGATCTGCGCATGATTGTACGAAGCAACATAAGGGATGCAGGACAAAAGGGCCCGCCACATTACGGCTTTGACCACAAACACCCCCCCTGCTGCATTATACATATATTTACATCCATTAATGCATCACCAAAGACAACCATCTAACATTTTTTATGCTGAGGATCATTTGAAAATGGTGATCCAAGCTGACGCAAGAACTTCACCACCTGGGTGAGAAATATGTCATCACTACAACATGGGCCAGTATAGAAATGATGCTATGACCACCCACCAATGGGAAGATAACCTGGAGGCAAACGCTGCACCATGTTATTGTAGATGTGTTAGACAACAACTACCAAAAGGATAAGTTTTGCATAAGAAAGAAGTGCCAGATAATATCAACTGAAGGAAACAAATTCAAAGATACAGATTGCAACTGTTATTTTTTTTCTGATCCCTGTCAGGAAAGCACACAACAAAGTCCCAACACTTCACTTTCATATGTACCTTCAGTTATTACAAAAGAGAATAAAATCTTCTTGTCCCAAGTAGCAAAGATGTTGCAACTGTCCCTTTTCTTTTGGCTCTGTCAGGGAAAGCACAGAACAAAGTCCCCATACTTCACTTTCATATGTCCTTTTAGTTACTATAGGAGGGAGGGAAAGGGAGGGAACCCCAAAATTTAGCTACTAGTTAGCGATTCCGTGCACTGTCATGGGGGAAAGACATTCACGCAAGCTTATAGCCCAAGGTTATCTAATAGCATAGCACTCAATCATTTATATATGATTGTTCGAGAAAAAAAAATCTATATGATCAATATTCAAGTAGAAGTTAGTTCTTAAGTTCTACGGTCTAAACATAATAATTCACAAATTAACAGACTTCAGACTCAAAAATAGCTCTTAGTTACTGTCATCGATCCTTAATTATCCCCTAAGGTTCCATTAAGGTTACAGAGGTACACAAATATTTGCAAGACATACTCTGTTTATAGTTTCTCATCAAGTTATCAGGACCTCACATTTCCCACGATCCCATTTAAAAAATAACACAAATATAAGTGTCCATTTCAATGAAACTCCACATAAGTGCAATTTTTCTTTAATTTTTCTATACCAGTTTATCAGTAAGTACAATTGTGCTGATAACTAAAGATAACTGCTCGAGCACGACCACGACCAGTACACTGTTCTGGGTCAGCTGTCATGCTACATGCATTACCTATACTATAGGGATTTGTTTTTTCAAATTTTATGATTCCAGATAAATAATTAAAAGTTCAAAAGAACAACTGACAAATATGTTTTAATATTAAAGGCACATATAACCATCAAACTGTATTGTTAAAATCTAAAGCTTGTAGAACAAATTCTAAAGTCGAGTGTCACAAAACATAGGCAATTTGGCATATAAATTTCAAAATATGATTTTGTCAACACACCAACATTTGACACTGCACAGCATCAAGCTTAATCAACACAAGAAACTGATTTGGTACACAGCAAATACTTGGTTCACTGGAGTACATATAAATTATTTCAGTCAGTATCAGTATTTTTATAATGATCCAAAAAATGCTTCTTAGAACTTACAGAAAAAAAATGCATCCAGACACAAATTTGTTTCAAATAGATATGCAGTATAAGAGACGTTATCAGTAAGAATAACTCACAGATAGATGCTGCAGGTGATATCGATGAAAACTTGTTGGGAGGCTTGGGGGTTCTCATACTGGGTGGCATTGCATGAAAAACAACATCAGGGAGTGGAGCGGATGGAATCTTTGGATGAAATGATGGTGGATGTAGTAACCAAGGATCGGGTCGTCACTTTCTTAGTGGCGCGCTACATCGGCGCCCGGGTGTAGTGAAAAATGAGCAAGGGTCTTCACATCAGAGTCGACGGGTGCGAAGGGTAAGGAAGCTAGTCGAACCAACTAGGATCCGTTTAGGTAGTTGGAATGTAGGGTCACTTACAGGTAAGTTAAGAGAATTAGTTGATACCGCGACTAGGAGGCGTGTAAATATATTATGCGTTCAAGAGACTAAATGGAAGGGTCAGAAGGCGAAGGAGGTGGACAATACAGGTTTCAAGCTTTGGTATACAGGGACAGTCGCGAATAGAAATGGAGTAGGAGTTTTGATTGATAAGAGCCTCAAGAATGGTGTGGTGGGAGTGAGAAGGCAAGGAGATAGGATTATCTTAGTCAAGCTTGTCGTTGGTGATATGGTCTTGAACATAATTAGTGCGTATGCCCCCCAAGTAGGCCTCGACGAGAGTACTAAGAGACAATTCTGGGAAGACTTAGATGGCCTGGTTAGAGCTATACCTAGTAGTGAGAAGCTTTTTATAGGAGGAGATCTTAATGGGCATGTAGGTACTACAAGCGCAGGTTTCGAGACAGTTCATGGAGGTTTTGGGTATGGTAGTAGGAATCAGGAGGGGGAGAAAGCTCTAGACTTCGCGGTAGCTTTTGACCTGATGATAGCCAACACTTTCTTTAGAAAGAGAGAATCTCATCTAGTGACCTTCAGTAGCGGACAACACTGTAGTCAGATTGACTTTGTCCTCGCAAGAAGAAAGGACAAACGAGCATGCTTGGATTGCAAGGTGATACCAGGGGAGTGTGTTGTTTCTCAACATAAGCTTTTGGTGGCAGATTTTCGTTTTCAGATGCGTGCCCGTAGGAATAAACAAGCTAAGATTGAAAGAACAAAGTGGTGGAAACTGAAAGGGAAGACGTCAGAGGTATTTAGGGAAAGGGTTATCAAAGGGGGCTCTTGAAAGGAAGAAGACGACATAAACAATATGTGGGACAAGATGGCAACCAACATTCGGAAGGTAGCCTCAGAGGTGTGTGGAGTAACCAAAGGAAGGGGACGTGAGGCTAAAGATACTTGGTGGTGGAACGAGGAAGTCCAAAGGGCTATTAAGGAGAAGAAAGAATGCTATAGACGCTTGTACCATGACAGGAGTGTGGACAACATAGAGAAGTATAAGGTGGCAAAGAAGACTGCAAAGCGAGCTGTAAGTGTGGCAAAGGGTAGAGCGTACGAGGATCTTTACCAACATTTGAGTACGAAGGAAGGAGAGAAGGACATTTATAGGATGGCTAGGGTTCGTGAGAGAAAGACACGGGACTTCAACCAAGTTAAGTGCATTAAGGATGAAAGGGAGCATCTCTTGGTAAAGGAGGATGAGATCCGACATCGATGGCAAGAGTATTTTGACAAATTGTTCAATGGTGAGAATATGGACACAACCTTTCAGTTGGATGACTCTTTTGATGACACCAATAGACGCTTTGTGCGGAGAATCCAAGAATCTGAGGTCAGAGAGGCGTTGAAAAGGATGAAAGGAGGTAAGGCGATGGGACCAGATGGTATCCCAATCGAGGTGTGGAGATGCCTCGGGGACATAGCTGTAGTATGGTTAACCAAGCTGTTCAACCATATTTTTTGATCGAACAAGATGCCTGATGAGTGGAGAAGTATATTGGTACCGATCTACAAGAATAAAGGGGATATTCAAAGTTGTACAAATTACCGAGGAATTAAGTTGATGAGCCATACTATGAAGCTATGGGAGAGAGTTATCGAGCATCGCTTGAGAGCAATAACGCGGGTCTCTATGAACCAATTTGGTTTCATGCTCGGAAGGTCAACCATGGAAGCCATTTTCTTAATAAGACAAGTTATGGAGCGGTATAGGGAGAAGAAGAAGGACCTACACATGGTTTTTATTGACTTGGAGAAGGCTTATGATAAAATACCAAGGAATGTTATGTGGTGGGCGTTGGACAAACATAAAGTCCCAACGAAGTACGTCGGGCTCATTAAGGACATGTACAGCAATGTTGTGACTAGAGTTCGAACAAGTGATGGAGATACGGATGACTTCCCGATTAGGATAGGACTACATCAAGGGTCAGCTTTGAGCCCTTATTTGTTTGCTTTAGTGATGGATGAGGTCACAAGGGACATACAAGGAGACATCCCTTGGTGTATGCTTTTCGCGGACGATGTAGTGCTAGTTGATGAAAGCCGGACAGGAGTGAATCAGAAACTGGAGTTATGGCGGGAGACTTTGGAGTCCAAAGGTTTTAGACTTAGTAGAACTAAAACTGAGTATATGAGATGTGACTTCGGCACTACTACTCGGGAGGAGGAAGATGTTAGTTTGGAAGGTCAAGTAGTGCCTAGGAAGGATACCTTTCGATATTTAGGATCAATGCTACAGAGGGACGGGGATATTGATGAAGATGTTAGCCATAGAATCAAAGCAGGGTGGATGAAGTGGCGGCAAGCGTCTGGTGTCCTATGTGACAAAAGGGTACCACAGAAGCTAAAAGGCAAGTTTTATAGGACGACGATTAGACCTGCTACGTTGTATGGTGCAGAATGTTGGCCTACGAAAAGACGACATATTCAACAGCTAAGTGTCGCGGAAATGCGTATGTTGCGTTGGATTTGCGGTCATACAAGAAGGGATCGAGTTCGGAACGATGATATACGTGAGAGATTAGGGGTAGCGTCAATTGAAGAAAAGCTTGTCCAACACCGGTTGAGATGGTTTGGACATGTGCAACGGAGACCTCCAGATGCACCGGTGCGTAGTGGAATCCTAAGTCAGGATAGTAACGTGAAGAGAGGCAGAGGAAGACCGAAGTTGACTTGGGTAGAGGCAATAAAAGGAGACTTGAAAGGATGAAATATACCCAAAGACTTAGCCTTAGATAGGAGTGCTTGGAAGACAGCTATTCACGTGCCTAAACCTTGATTGCTTCTGTTGGGTTTCAACTCTAGCCCACCCCAACTTGTTTGGGACTTAAAGGCTTTGTTGTTGTTGTTGTTGTTGAAATGATGGTGGATGTACATATGGGCCTGAAGCTTCATAACTATTTGGAGAAGCTGCTGGCACAATAGGGCGAGGACCCCTGAAGGGAGATGAATGGTGCTTAGGAGTGCTATGTTCTTTCTTGCGTTTACAGGTAGAATCACAACTAGGAAAAGTAGTGCTCTGAAGAGGAGCAGGGGCGGGGGACAAATGCTGGAAACTCTGATGACTATGGTCATGGTGGTGATGATGGCGATGGTGGATGTGGTGATGATGGTGGTGGCCATGGTCGGAATTGTGATCCTGATGGACTGAGGGAGATTGGTTATTAGGTTGAGGAGCTGGACTTGGAGAGTGAGCATTACCTGAGTTGTTCAGTGAATGTTGAAGGTAGGAGGACAGACTAATCTGCTTAACTCGACCAAACACAGTGTGGTTCAGACCCAAGTTTCTAGAAGAAGAATTTCTTAATGTTTGGGCTAACTGTTTTAGTCTTTGCAAGGATGGTGGTTTGTTATCTGCCCCAACAGCAAGGAGAACAGACGCTTGAACAACAGTAGGAGGCGCAACTGTTGAACCATACAGATTTGTCAGTGTAACATATAGGATCTGCATTTCAGAAAGGAAAGAGTTACTCAACGATAAAAGAAGCATTTGTGATAAAGCGCAAAGATAAAAATAAGTTTGGACAAAATAATTTTCAAAAGCAGTAACCATGGCATGTAAAGATTAGGGATTGAGTGGGCTTTCAACTCGTAGAAGGTAAACACAATGCAGGATTAGTGGAGATAAAAAAAATTCTGTTAACTAGCAAGATCAATCAATAGACAAGAAACTTCACCAAGTGTAGGGTCTGTTTGGTTCTCCTAGTAGCTACTAAATTTAGTAGCTTTTAGTCACTTTAGTAACTTTTCAACCAAACACTCTGACTAAAAGCTACTAAAAGGGCTTTAGTCATCTCTAGTAACTCTGGAGTTATTAAAAGTGACTAAACCGTTTAGTAGCTACTAAAGTTTAGTAGCTCGAACCAAACACCCCCTAAAGCTTCTTGCATCAATCAGCAAGCACAGAAATGTTACTGGTGACAACAGAGAAACAATGATGATAAAGAAACTTCTTTCGTTCACTCAGGACAGAAGACTTGAATGCTTTAGTGGCAAATAGTAAATAACTAAAATCACATCCATGAGCTATTTTGTTTTTTGTTTGGGTGCACAAATCCAGATATTTACACCTAACATGTTAAAGTTTACATTAGTTTATGATTTGCTAAACTGTTATGGCCATGCAGACTTGTATTCATTTTTGGCTCTATAATGCACCACATATTTCAGCAGCACAGCTAGTTTATGGGTCAAAATGGTCATTAACAAATAAAACCGATTTGGATTGACCAACTGAAATAATTTTAAAAAAAATTCTCCAGTCATGAGATGGGAACTGATTCTTCAGTAATGCTTTAAACAAATGAACTGGAACTTGAGCAGCACAAACCTCATGTTCGTTAAGAAATAATCCAGATTTCATCTGGGCCTTCAATTCGCTCAGTTTGTCTAGTACCACATCAATGGGAAAGTTCAACGAGAAATTAAATAAGCCATCAGGCTTCTGAGGAACAAAAGCAGTTTGTGGAGGTATAATCGTTATGCCACCAGGAAACCTCAAGATCTCAAAAGAATAAGAATTCCCAAACAGAGATGGTGTCAAATGGAGAATAGACTGCTGTATAACCAAGGACACCAAAGATGACCTCAGTATGCTTAACTCTGTTGGTGATAAGGTGAAATTAGTAGGATAGGGCCAGAGTCCAAAAGTCACAGTAGTCCAGTTTGATTCCCCAGTTGGCTCCAATGAAAGTACAGATACCTAGAGTAACAGGAGGAGCCAATAATTACACCAACTCAAAGACAATCGCTATGGACAAGTGAAGTAGAACATACCACAGAATTGTTGATGCCAATCTCTTCAAATATCATACTCAAGGTGTGATTTATTTCCACAAAGCTCAGAAATCATTCTTTGCAGCCTGAAGCTTGCAACCACATCAGCTGTAAGTAAAACAGAATAATTATGCGAGCACATATTAGATCATCCAAACAAGCCTAACATGTTTTCCATTAAAAAAAATGAGAACTAAATACAGGGCAAGAGCACAACCCCCCCCCCCCCCCCCCCCCCCCCTCAGCGTCAGCCGCCAGCATCTAGGATGAATCCTGCTCTTGCCATCTTTGTGGTACTCATGGTGAACCGGTGATGTAGAGTGAACTTCAGAAATTTAAATATTATCATGCACTGTGATTGCCAGATGCAACATATATTGTGTTTGGACAAGTGGACTTTGAACTGGTCAGGTTACATCTACACCTTTTGTACACCAATGTCCATGACAAAAATTACCTGGATGACATTCTGTCAATGTAGCTACCAAATCTTGCAACATATAACTAGAGGCTGTCAATTCTGACACATGTTTCTGGGCAAATAGCCACGTTGTTGACACAAGAAGAGCCTAAACCACAGCTGGGTCTAGAAAAGATCACGAAGGCTGCCCCCAGGTGGCACTCCCTGCGCCAGCACCCAGCAGCTGAAAGCAGTTTGCACAGCGAGGGACCTTTTGTTTTAATATGCAGGCTGTCAGGATCAAACCCGGGATGGGAACGCCACAACAGGCAGCTCAAGCACCTCGCTGTACGCATGTCTGCAGTTTTTTAGGAAAAATTGGTTGTATAGCACCCAAAGAACCTGACTTTTGGAGCACCAAAAAGTTCCCGTACTTTTTGTTTTTGCAAATATGTTCCCATAACTTTAATAGCACAGAAAACGGTCACCTTCTGTTACTCTTCTCCCCGTTTTTCATTTTTGTTCATCAAAACTAAGTTGCAAATACCAGCTTTGCCCTTAAATTCCTTCTTCTGTGCTCTGCACATGAGACACCCAATCCAAGGTCCTCCACTTGCGCTAGCACATCCTCAGCGCCACTATCTACTCTGCAGGCTGGGATCCGCAAACTACCAAGTGTTGTGGTCATGCTGCGCTGCTACGATGGTCTCTCCTGGATGCTCTGGAGCATGACAATCATGTGGTAAATGGCAGCCGCAGATCATCCTCACTGCTGTGCAGTCCAGGCCTCTCCAACTCCCTTGCCAACGCCCACAAGCACAAGACCTCAATGCACGTGCACACAGACATGATGTGACCCTATGAAGCTCCATCCTGTGATCTGTGGCAATCATACATGTACCATTCCAGGACATCTAGCTCAAAGCACACTCATGCTGGACTACTTCAAGCAGGCAGGCAGAGGGGGGGGGGGGGGGGGGGGGGGGGGGGGGGGGGGGGGGGGACAAGCGTCTCCTGCACTTAGCAAGTTCTTCTGCAACCAGCTTAAGCTCCACAGCACCACAGATGACTAGGACAGCAGTCAGTGCCAAGAAGGCTCATGCACAGGCAAGAGCGGACATGTCGGTGACATGGGAGAACCCAGTTTTGCGGTCAGAGACAAAACTGACACAGAGCAGGTATACGAAGTGTAAGTATTTTGGTCAAAGATAACAGCAATGGATGAAAAAAATGTGATGGAGTGCTAAAAACGAAGATTGCTATGTTTTGGTGCTTTTAAAGTGTCCCCAAACAATTTTGTGCTGTTTTCCGAAAGTCAGATTCTCTGGGCGCTATAAAACCAAAAAATTCCCATTATCTAAACAGCTTCCAACCTCCATTAGCTGAGCATCAACTTGATAGTATACAAAGTTAGAAATTGGTCCCATTCAAATGTCAATCAGCACCAACTGCATGGCAGGACTCAGGACAGTAGATCAACTAACAATTCGCAGTAGGCCAATCGTAATTTTGGTGGAAGACACTCAGGCATTGATTCCACAACTAACACAACAATCAAAAAGTGCTCTATATCTCTAATATTCAAATGCACCACACATCTCAATAAAAGAATGCAACCCATATCAGCTACCACTGTCGCCAACAGAGCTCCTAGGTGGCTAGGTCAACATGTTGAAACATGAATCCTGCAAAAGTCCGCATGCAATATCCCCTAACGCAACAACAAATCAACAATTCACTCAAATTAAGATCAAGGCGTGTCAAATTCTACTACCTATGTGACTAATACGAATATGATGGACACGATCCAATTCTGGACAAAAATGCAAACCATAGAGCTCAGCGTTAAAAGCTCAGTTGATCCCCCAACGCGCACAGTGGAAACTCCCAATTGGGCATGCTACATGCCTGGCCGGCCACAGGAATGGACCAGCATTCCGCACCACATCACAGCACGCAACGGCTCCATCCTACTGCAACCTCAACAGACGAGAGCAGAGCACGGGGAAAACTAGTCCCCCGAATCGCGAGTACAAACAGAAGACAACGGTAGCGAGCTGCATTCCACTAGAAGTAGAACCCGTAGCCAAGCAGCCAGAACAGCGCCGACAGCACCACGGCGGCGCCGAGCAGCACCGCGGCCGCGCAGCGCCACCACCGGCGGCGCCCGCGCGCCTCCTCCCCAGGCGCTTCCTCCCGCGAGCCCTCCGCGCCGCCTCCTCCAGCCGAGTCCGGCGGGTACCCCGCCGCTTTGCCCATCACCCAGCGGAAACGCTCACCGTGCTAGTGCTACCCCCGGCGCGGCCATTGCGGGCTAGAACCAACGAGTGGTTAGGGTTTCCTCCGCTTGTGGCTTTGGGGGGATCCGCGCGCTCCTCCAACGGGGATAGGGGTGGAGACTGGAGACGTGGAGTGGAGTGGATGCGTGGGTGAGTGTTCGCGAGCGGGAGAAAAGACAGAGCGAGGAGCAGCGCGCGACCGCCGAAGCGCGGCGGCAACGAGCGAGTGCTTGGGTACTACAGCGAGTTAAATCCTGGAGCGGCTCCCGCAGCTACCGCCATAGCGGAAACACGTTTCATGACCGGTGGGGCATAGTTGAGGTTGGACCCATGAGTCGGTGAGTCAGTCTGGGAGTGAGGTGCGACGGTTGAGGGAATGCCCGGGGTGGGGGGAGGCAGCCAGGTTGGTATGATCGTGACGGGGGTTGATGACGACAACGGGGGACGGGTGGCGCCCGGCGTTGAAAGGTGTTGACATGTGCCGTGCGCCGCGTGTTCTGTGGACGGGCGGGAGCGCCGCGGGCCGCGGCGAGCGTGCGTGAATGAGCTCACGTGCGCGGTCCGCCGCTCCGTCAGTCCGTCGTCGTCTCCTGCAGTGCAGGTGCGTTTCCCCCTATGTCGGGTGCGCGGCCGCAGGACACAAACTGGATGAAGCTTCACCATCCAACCTCATCACCTTCCTCTGCTTCCTTGGCCTCAGGCGACGCTAGCTTCCTAAAGCTCGCGCCCCAGCTATCTTCCTCATGTTCTCTCCCTAGCCAGTGGCGGAACCACCGCCCGGGCCGGTCAGGTTCCTCGGCAAACTTTCACCCGGTTCGCTTGTTGGCAGGCTTATTCAACCAGTCAACAGTATTTTTCTTTCACAACAAATCAGCACCAGCCAGCCCAAACCAGCCCAGAACCGACCAACGAACAAGCCTTTTAAAAGAAAAATTCCTATATATCAAAGAAAAATGTTATAATTTGCTATGTAAATATTCTTGCGTGATGAGGATCGCCCGGGCTTCGAAAAACTTCTGGCTCCGCCACTGCCCCTAGCTATCTTCTTCCTCCTACGTCTTTCTCATGCCGGATTTGCGACGAACGCAAGTTATGACAAGTGTCACGCTTTATCATATTGAGCGCTCTGGCCTTGTGTCTAGTTGAAGTTACCTTCTATAAGGTTCCAACCAAATACTCAATTAAGGTGCCATATATACTGTTGGGATGTCCCTCCACATCGAGGATGAAATTGAGCCCAACAAAAATAGTCCACAAATCTAATGCTTGTGCACCGTCGAATTGGTGTCTAAATCAAGGGTTAAGATTGCTTCTTGGAAAGCATATAACCAAAACCCTAGCCTCCATTCTCAGGAGAGAGCTATTGTGGCTCTAAGGAGAGAGAGAGAGAGAGAGAGAGCAAAACACAAGAACAACGCGGCGTGAGAAGAGAGAGAAGAAGAAGGAGAATGGAGATCTATCCAGATTTGGTGGCTCTAAACCGATCATTTTCAAGCCGGTGATTGAAGACTTAAACGTGGTTGGATTGTAACCAAACTTAGTGAGCTCGTTCCTCACTTAGAGTACTTCAATCTGTTAAGTTGGTTTGAAGATTGGTTGAGTAGAGCACCAGATTTGAGAGAGATTTTGTCAGTTCGGGTCACTGCAGTTTTAGAACAGAACAATTTTGGTAGATGATTTATTTTGGGTGGTCAAACTGTGTCTGGTTGAGCTAAAATTTGGTCAGTGGTTAGGGGATGGATCTACATGCCTACCAAAAATCATGCACAGTGGAGCTGTAGTTTATGAGATATAAACTTATTACCGAGGGGGACATAATTTGTGACTTCTCTGTTTGACTGCTATTATTCCTCTTATTAGAAGGTTGTGGTTATAGTTGACGTCAAGTTTGTAACTCGATGAATGTATTGCTGCTGGTGTAATTCTTTAGATGCTCTAGAGAAGACTCCTTATACCCATTATTGATTATAGTGGAAACTTTGAAGCTTGGGGTGGATCGGTTGGTCCCTTGGTTTTTACTCCTCACCTTGAGGAGGTTTTCCACGTAAATCATTGTGTCTATTGTGTATGTGATTGTTTTTTCTGTTGCTGATCTTATGGTAGATGTTCTCCTCATGATTCATCACAAGACGAGGAATTAATTGTGCATTATTTTTGCCCTTTTATCGTAACAACTACCGACTTGCATTGCTTCCATGCAGTCACTTAAGGGACTACTGACATGCATGGAAACCAAGAGCTCCGATCAAGGGACTACAGGCATGCATGAAAACCAAGAGCTCCAATCAAGGGACTAGTGGCACTAGTATAATGCTCGTGCTAATGCCATGGCTTTATTTCAGAGATACACATAAAAATAACTAACGATAATATTTTTTTCTGTGCTAACACTATGGTGACCTTCGGTAGTACAAATCAAACATTTAAAAGATAATATATGCATCAGTAACAAAAGCGTAGATGTGGTATGTTTAAGATTCACTAAAAAACAATGATACATTGAGTTAGATACATTAGCACTGATCTCATTTGAAATACATTGATAACTTCATGGGACACACTCAAAGGGTTAGAACTACAATAAGTATATTTTCTGCCAATCGTCTTATGTACCCTAGATACATAGGCGTAAATAAGTATGTCTTGGTTGCATTGATCGCCGTGGCAAATGTTCAGCAAGGTGTGTGTGAAGGACCTTTCTACCAAAATCTTCTCTGCTTCTAGCAAGCATGAGATGGTCCAAACAATTGCAGATGGTTGCAGCTATGTTGCATTGAAGATTGAAATTAGCTTTTTCTAAATATCATATATTAAAAATAGAGGAATTATTAATTAAATGGACTATATGAGAATTATTTACTGGGAACTTTCAATTCAACTTTCTTGAAGGATCTCACGAGAAACTGGGAAACTGCAGAGAAAGATACATTTAGTAACTTAATCATACCAACCGTAAAACACCACAATCATGCCAGCTTTTAGTAGACACCACAATCTATATCATGACAAAGAATGTTCAGTTACTAATAAGATAGTATATTGCCCGTGCTAATACTACATCCACATTAAATCCCAAGGCAATTGTAGGCTAAATATAAAACATGCATCGGCCTCATAGGTTACACATGTCCGTGCTAACGCTACGAACCACGCTAAGTCCAAAGTTAATTTGGTATCCATGCACAACATTCCATAAAGGCTGCTTTATTCCTAAACAAATTAATGAGAACTGTGAGATTACAAGATTTAGTAAAACATAATCAATCATGCAGTGTCAGGACATTTATAATTTGTGCCAATGCAAGATATGATTCTCTCTCCTTTATAAACCATGATATAGCAGCTCTAAGTGATACAATTTTTTTTGGTAATGAACATAAGCTCAAAAGAGGAATTTCTACAAACATTTTAGCATGATAACTACACCTAAATGTGCTTTCCTATATGGGCATTTTTCTCAGTTGGTTGTCACCTACCAAAGAGACAGGCTCACTTCGTGAAATGTTGATCAAGCAGTCACCTGACCTTGATGGATGAGTCAAATGCCAAGCAGCTCCTTCTAACTTTACAACATAGTATAATGTCCGTGCTAACGCTACGGCAGCACACAACCAGACAAATCAAATAAGTAAAAGGCATACTCCTTCAAGTCTTCAAATAAATGACGTTTCGAGGTTGTCCTAAATCAAATGTTTTATACGTGGAGTCTAACTTAATTTATATTATGTGTTAAGTTTTTGCAATTTTGCCATAAAAAGAGACTAATTTTTTTTGTGACTTAAAGAGACTACTAATTTAATTCGCACAAGAACACAAGCAGTTGTAGAAAAGGAAAAAAGCCTGAATACAGATAACATAAGTAATCAAGCAGAGAGTCATACCATTTTCTTTGATGCACAGAAAGTTAGAAAGTTGATAAAAGGCACCTGAAAGAAAAAATGAGCTACATTAGTAGGGTCATAAGATGCTCAGGAAATGCAAATGACAAAACTTGTGCACATCAGTTGGCAAATAGAGCAGTGAAACCCTTTATCAAACAAATCTTTCTACCTATCCATCAGTACACCTACTACATTAATTTAAACCAAGCAACAAAGGCTTACTAATATAACAGAGTAAAGTGTCAGTTTTAAAAGCAGATGGGTGTACGAGGTATCTCATATAACAATACCTCAGAGGCTTCAAGCGGAGTCTAAAACTGTGTTTTCCAAAAGAAGAAGAAGATGATGAAATATAAGCAAAGTGAAGTGTCACCTCACATTTTCCTGAATCTAACAAAAATTCATTCTTGCTCTTAGTGTTTGACATCTCTTAGAATAAATAGAAGTTCAACCTTGTACTGACTTCAAATGATCTAAAATTTGGCAAAGTAGACCGAGAAGATCAAAACAGAGGACAGAGGAGTATCTGTTAGGGGCTGATTGAAAAAAGTGTGAAATCCAAAATGCCTTGAAAACTTTTATTCAGAAGCCATATGAGACAACATTCTTCTAAGCCAGACCAACATGTCACGGTGAAATCTCAAAGGTAGATATTATGCAAGACAGTAAAAATATGATGAAATAGTCATGGTGCCCAAAGTTATTACATGAGAGATGTAGTATATTTGCATCATAAAAATTCAAAAGACAAAAGCCAACATGTCAACTATATACAACAGATAACAACCAATGAGATATTGGTTTATTTCCTGGACACCATTCGTCAACTGAAATTTATGTAAATTCTCTGCAGGGATATATGAGAAACTTGGACATAGAAAGTTCCAATCAATAATACATCCGTCCTCTCTCACAAGGTTACCTATGATAATACTAATATAGTGAATTTATATTACACGAAGGCAAACGTTGAAATCATGCAGGATTATACGATGGGAACATAACAGTAAGACCAAGCTTGCAATGGGATTTAGTAATGCTGATGACTTTCTAAACACATGTGCAGGGACAACGTGAACCTGAAAACGCATATCCATCTGAATATATTCATCTTCTCTGTTGAAATATCCATCTGAATATTCACCTGCACCACACAATTGACACGGATTAGATTCACATGAACATCTGCAGCTCATTATATTTCCAAGACCAAAATTGCAACAGGAGAGCAAACAAAGGGAGTTAAATCTCTCAAATCGCTATCTCACCTCACCGCCGAGATAGCAGAGAGGTCGCTGGAGGAGGTGAGCACTGTGTCATGGAAGGTGGACCTTCCTAGGACCCACACCATGCTCGGATCCACCATGTGCTTCCCGCCTAGTATCTTTAGTATCGTCGTCTTGCCTACCACATGGAAAAACTAAGCCACCGCCGAGCTCGATCAAATCCGAGAGAAACAAAGGACAAGGTGGAAAGGCGTGTAGTGGGGGCGGGCTACGCCCGCCGGGACGCCGACTCACCGAGACACCGTGACCGGGCCTGCCGCACCTTTGCGCGTCGTCATGCTGGGCCACCTGAGCTGGGGATGCCCTGCCGGGATGCTGCGATGTCACGATCGGGCCTCTACGCGCCGTCGCGAGGCTATGCCGCCATGCTGGGCCTCCTCGTCGGGACGCTGCATGCCGCCGCCGCCGGATTCGGAGGCCTGCTCTCAGTTCCCCGAAACCCTAACCCTAGCCGCCGCCACCACCGGTGGAGCCGGTGCAGGTGCCGCAGACATGTTCGTAGCCGGCGGCGAGGACTTCTTCTCGGCTCTGGCCGCGCATGGGCGGCCTTGGTTGCACAGTGTTGGAGAAGAGTCGTGCGTGGGGGAGAGATCGAGAAGAGCCGTGCGTGGGGCAGACAGACGTCCATTGGTGGTGGCGGTGTGGAGCGTGGGGAGTCGCGCGTGGGGTGCGTTTGAAGCCCGCGTGCGTGGGATGCAGGGCGCGGGGGTGAGAAGCCTGGCATCGCACATCGAAGATCGACCGTCGGATGGATTTTGGTGTTTTATTAGCCCTTGATTTTAATGTAGACGAATTTTTATGTGTATTTTTCTGGGTGCACAATGGTTGGAGGCTCTCAGCGGGGAACGTTTTTCTGAAGGGACCTAATATAATTTTAATTGGTCCATTATAGTAGAGATGCATAAAAACCAAGAGCTCCAATCAACACAAAAGGCAAGTGGCATGGAGAGTCCCGCGCCGACGCACATGATTTTACAGGCACGCTTGGTTTTGTGGCGAGCTCGCCTCGCCAAACCAGTGCAGACCCTGAGAAAGCCAGGAGAGGTGAGCCGACCAATTATCTCCCTCGGTGTAGCAAGAAAAATGTTAACAAAGCTTGCTAGCACACGTCTCAAGATACATATCTTTTACTATAGGAGAGAAATAATTCATTTTGTTTTCCTAAAAATCTATCCAGGGCATACTATGGGAGAGAAGGCATTCGTTTTCAGAGTGATTGAAGAAGCTATTGTGTACTCCCTCAATTTCAAGTTATAAGTCGTTGTGACTTTTCAAGGTGCATAGCTTTTATTACGTATCTAGCCATAATAATATTTCGATATACAACAAAAACTATGTATCCACAAGAGCCAGAACGACTTTATAATTTAGAACGGAGGGAGTAGCAAATCATTTGGAGTTGATTGTTGGATAGAAATGGAAAGGGATCCAAATATGCACGAGTGTAAGGGACTAGAAAAGTGCTTGGCTTGCCAGATGAGAATGATAAAATAGGCTAAATGTCTTCTCCAGACCTACGTGGAAGCTAATTTAGAAAGAAAATATTAGATAAAAATCTATTTTAAAGAAAACATTTGTTGAGAGTATAATTTCTTTGTGCAATATGTATACGACTTGACAAATATACTCATACTAGGTTCGTGTTCGTGCGTTGCTACGGAACAGCTAAATTTTTGTACTAAAAACACACGTATTGCACGATAAGATAACAATACTGTAAAATTAAATACCAACGTTAAAGTGACACTTAATCCAAAAGGCAAAGTTCGTGAAATTAATACAGTCACGCAGAGCGCGTCGTCGTAGGCTTACAAACTCTACTGTATAAACCTTTCTGTGTATTGCAACGGGAATAAATAATGCCCTAATAATTTGAGCACGAACGTGTTGTATTGTTAAAAAACGATAATGCGAGCGTGATATTTGGAATGTCAATATTATAAATTGAATTTTGTGCATGGCTAAAATTCTCGTTGATGGTTTGCAATCATTAATATATGCATTTATAGTATTGTACATTTATACATACGCACATGAAAGTTTATATCACCATAACAAGATTAATTGATTCCTTGACCTTTTAGAACTAACCATCTCTTTGAGTTATCAGTTTCCATTAGTATCTGCAATTAGTAACTCAATGTAAGAGTATTCATGTGTTCTTTGTTGTTTCCCAACTGCTCAGGTAAATTAAAATATATCCGGTAGGAAGGTACTAACTACTCAAAATCACCACTTGCTATGAAGCTGATCAAAGTACATCTCATTTTGCATGAATAGCCTAGAAAATTCTTAATACGCCATAGCTGCATGGGTAGCCTTGATAATTCATAAAATCGAAGGGAAAAAAGGTCCACACAAGATTAGAGCACATAGCAACCTTGTCCCAAGCTCCAGACAACATGAATTTTGTAAGGAATGAAAAAGAACACAACCTCACCAAACTACCTAAACGAATTTCGAATTGACCGGCCACCGGCGAGGCGCGGAGGCCTCCACTATCCTCAAGGCTCCAGATTTGGCGCTCCACGGTGGCAAGAACCACAGCCCAGCAACCCAATTCTGGCCCCGCACTCCAGCCGCAGCCACAGGTGCACGTGCTTCGCCACCACCAGGCCCCTCACGTTGTCCCCGCGGTTCACCATCAGCAGTTCCATGCCGACATGCTCCTCGCGGCGCTGGCACCATGCATAGATAAGTTCAAGAGGAATTCTCATTTGACGCTTAAGAGTTTTTTGTTTTCGCAATTGTAGACTTGCAGTGTATAAATACATATACCTCTATTGTTTCTATTGTAACTTCCACTGTCAAATTAATAGTTTTGAAACCTCAAGGCACAAAAGTTGACAAGAAACAAATGTAGAGAGAATAGGTAATTTGTACCAAAAGGCATCATTTTCTCTGGGGTAACAAGTTTCCTGTGCTTTAGTCCTGCATGTTGAACAATGATGAAATGATAATAGAATCACGGATCCAGCTATTGCAAACAAACATCACACAAATGTAATAGCTACTGTCAACAATTCAATTTCAACACTATAAGCATATACTATCAGAAGAAAATAGTCAATCCGACAATTACCAGGAAGCAGGTCTACTTGATGTACAAGCTCTTGAAATTGTCCAGATGAATGCCCCCTGCCAATTCAAAGAAACAACATGGAAATGTCAGAACAATGAAAAGCAGGCTTCTATCATCACTTCATCAGCAGGTCAATTTCTATGCTTAACAAGGAATCAACAGCTCACCAGGTTGATACTCTCTCAAGATTGCAAACAAACCAATATGGCAACCCAAGTACCTCACAGTTAGAAAACTGAATGTTTAAGGTGATCTTGGTATCCAAGTCGTGCTTCAGAACCCTTTGACCATCTTCAAAGAAACAAAAAAGAATTGATACAATCTAATTTTTATGATTTGACTCCAGAATAGAGCTATATATCAATCAGCTCATAGATTAACCTGTATCACAGAGGATAATATAATACTGAAATCTTGCAATCGATGATATAAGTTCATTGTTAGGGATCTTCTCCATAGAATCAGAAAGCACTCTAGCACTCTAGCACTTGACCAGTTCATGTGCATATCCTTAATAAGGGCACACCTTTCTTTTATAGTTTGATGATATGACTCCACTACTTCAGCTCTGCCTTCACACAACTTTAACTCAATGAGGTAAGAAAAAATCTAATAAATAAACGAAACAAGTCAATACTCAGCCGGTTCGCTTATTGATTTTAGCTAGGGCTTATCAGCCAGCCAATAGTGTTTTCCTCTCACAACAAACTAGTACCAGCCGAGCTTATCAGCCCAGAAACCAACCAGCGAACAGGTTAACTAACCTCTTCCAATATCCTGCTTTCTACAAGTTGGGGTCCATTGAGTTCCAAAGCTACAAAGTAGCAAGTGTCGAGACCAAGAAGAGTTACTAATAACTCAGTAGCCAGGTAATCTGTTCCTAATTGAAACCAGTGGTAGTGCACTATTGGCATAGTGTGCCTGTACGTAAAACTAAAACAAGAAATATATCACAAAGCCATTAACCACCAGTAACTTGAACACCAAATGTAAATGCAACAAATTTCACTAATATGTGTTTCCTCCCATATCAACCAAAATAATGAACAGTAAGTATTTAGAAATATTATCATTCAGCCTCACTACCAGAAATGTAAACACATTCCCAGACCAAATATTTGGTCATAAAAGAATGGACAAAATGCATGTATTATATCATATTTCAGATTGTACAGACGGCTAATGGAAGCATTTATACGAGGGCAAGTTAATCAAATTGGATCTAAAATGGTCAAGATGGATAGATGAGAAGAGATGCCTACATGTGGTCTGAGATTAATAAGTTGTTCACTGAAATTTGTATCAAATGCCATGGAAGTGCTATGGAGTGTGCATCAAAATCCTGAATAGTTGGAGCAACTTCTTTTCTCTGACCAAGCCTATCTGTAATCCAGCTCCAGATGCCATTGCTTCTATTGAAGACTGGATAAACTGTTTCTAAAGTCCATAAATCTGACTGCATGTTTCTGCAAAAAGAATCAGAAAGTGATAAATCAGATAATTCTTCAGTTGGAAATCAAGCTTAGAAACAATAAATTCACAGATGGAAAATTATTAGTTATTTGCATATAGGGCGGCATGGTTTAACTTGAACTGGCAGCCCTCGGTGAGCCATGCCTGAAAACTTTACCCTAAATTATGTTATTATTTTTGAGACAACAAAAAATCAGAACCTTCTCCTTAAACTGAGTATATTTAGTTTAGTTGCTTAGAACTACGGTTTAAAAAGATTACCTATGCTTTTTTATCGTAAACATGTGTGTGGAACTTAGACAAAATTTGCACCAGCAATATTCTGCGTATAATCTAGATGGTCAGGCAAAAAAAAGTTGACCTATATCCTAGGTGCTAGGCTGTGGCCACATCCCTTGTGACATGATTTTCCAAAGATAGAGTAATTGTGTTGCTAACAATAATCTGACAACATGCATGCGTCACAGGATAAAGGGGTTAAGCAAGAACCTCCAAAATAAAAAAGCAATCTAGGACAAACTTTTTAGTAATACCTTCAGTTTTCACTGAAGAAAGTAGAAAAATTAGATATATATGGTTCTGTCATTTAGGATGAAGAAAAAGAAATTACATGGTCCAGTTACTTGGTTATTTGAGTCAATCTGCAACAGCAAGGAACAAAATCATCCCATCACCTACCCGGGACTAAAAAAATTCAATGAATAATCTTTTAGTATAGTGCTATCTGAACCATGAATGATTCAAGTATGAATACACATGTGTCAACAAACACACAACACTCCCTTCCAATTGTTAGCAGATGAATGGTGAAGCTACTGATTGAATAGACAAAAAACATTCAACCTAAATAGATGAAAAAATAACACTGATGGCTGTGAAATCTCGATTAAGTGTGCTTCATGATTTAGTCATGCAGACCCTTCGAGGCGGCAAATCAGAATTATTAGGTTCAGAAAAGCATAAACTTGGACTAACCTATTGTTTGCTCTAGTCAAGCATTAGTAGTGCACGTGCGCCTAAATCTATACTAAATTGAGATCCTTTTCCTCCTTTTTGTTTTGTTTTGTTTGTTCCTCCGCATACCAATTGTCGGATAGTGAACAGTGAATGGAGGCATTGATTAAATAGATAGATTGTGTTAAAGAAAAGGAAGCCCAACAAATCAATAAAGTGACAGGAGAGGACTGCTCAAAATCAATAAATCGATGGCACAAAACCAGTCAGACTTGTAATTGCTCCATCAGTTCATGAGACAAAAAAGAAATTGGTAACTGATCATAGCATTCGATGATTTTGAATATGAAAATCGACAATCAAACCACTTCGCTTACAATTGCCGGACCTGAACAATAGGCGGGAGTGAAAACAATCTTGAAATGCCATATCATGAACAGTAGGGCACTCAGCAACACCTGGACTGACCTTAGGACAGCCTGAAGTGCTGCAGGCGACGTGCATTGGGCTAGGCGACAGCAGCGCGTGATAGAGGTGAGCGACGGGCAGTGATGCCAGCTCTTCAACACACGTTCTCACACGAAATAAGATCTTGCTGCCATATGAATTTTCTTGACTGAAATTACAGGGATTGAAACTTTAGCTAGCATGAATCCCAACACAAACCTGGCAAAATTACAAGAATTGAAATTACAAAGTTTCAGTTTGGTCAGAAAGCAAGTTGTTGGGTTGAGTCAAATTTATATGGCAAAGGTGTTGCTGCATCCTTTTTCAGTGAAGGTTGGTTGCTAGTACAGGCGAGGTGCATCTATAATCTATAAACATAATAACAAAATGTTTACTTATTTACTTGGCACGCAAAATTAGCTAGGACTGTAAGAGGTGAAGGGAAATGTTTAGAGCCACACTAATCAATTGACTGTATATTCCTGTTTTTTGTTTGGAGGCAACAGGCAAGGGTGTCGTGCAGTGGTTCAGTAATCACCTCATCTACTGATATTTATATGGTTGCATCTACCGTCAATACATGAAGAATATGACTTCTACGATCAATGAAGGATTACCTGATTAGCCGACCTTGGGAGACGCAACCCTGAAATGATGCCAGGCGCGGTAGGATGCAGTCATATAAGCAGGTTCCAATAGCACCTCGTTCACACAGCCTTTTCAACATTAGAGCAGGAACATGATTAAACAAAATTTGCATGATCTCAAATATGCAGCGACCATCTTATGGTAGTGTTTCTCATGCCTATCCGATTAACATCAAATCATTCGATGTGTAGGGAAAGTTGAAGCAAAAAAAGTATTCAGAATAGAATGAAATCATAAACCACACCTAAATACCTGATAAAGCAGTCGTGGTAGGGGAAAGGCAGCGCCGAGGGCCTCTTCGCACTCATCCGCCTCCTGGTGTCTGGCGATCGGCGTCGATGGCGTCGTGTGGCCTCTTCGCACTCGTCCGCCTCCTGGCGTCCGGCGGTCGGTTCGACGTCGTGGCTGGTGTTGTGTGCGTTAGGGCACGACCGCGTGACTAGCAGTGATGGGACGACGCCATCCCTGGTGGGTGAGGCTGATGGTGAGTAGGTGCATATCGCCTCTCCCTAGGCCATAGCGGCTGGAGGTCGCCTCTTTGCACTCGTACGCCTCCTGGTGTTCGGCGGTTGGCATCAACGGCGGCGGTGGGTGAGCTGATCGTGGTCGGCATCGTGGCGGGAGTTTCGCTTTCCTCTACCTCCTCCTATCATGTCCCGTGTATTGAAAAAACAGTCCTTGGGCAAGGTGAGGCAATCACGCGGCCTTGCCGAGTTGAGACTGACGATTGCTATAGGGGCGACCATGACTTTCTTTTTTTCTGATCTGGAGATCGTAACTTCCTTTAGTGAGAGAAAGGAAAACTGGAGAGTGAGGGAGAGAACCGTGTGATGCATGCCGGGTGAGGAAGAAAAAAAATCGGAGAACCCCTCGACGCAGGGCGAGCGTTACGTAGCTAATCGCGCGGGGCGGAGATCGCAGGTTCGGCAGACAGACGACCCAAAGAATTTTGTCGCACGAAAAGTTGACCACCTTTTGCTCTTTGTAGTTGTGAGAGAATTTCTAGGTTAAGACTATCTCAACAATTTTCTCCTTACATATAGAGAAATAGCACACAAACATAACAGTCACACAGGTTCTAGAGTATAGTATAGCCATTGGTCCTGCTGCCATTATCGAAGTTTTAGAACTACAGCTGGCCGAAGAGACTAGTACCAAATATCTTACCTCTCGTGCAGCCATAGGCTGGTTTATTTATTACTTCATTGCTTGTGTATTTGACCCATATAGCCATTGCACAGTTTCATTGCAGACATACTTCATTACGCTTTTCTGCTACTCCACTGCTACTGCATTTGAGAACTACTCCCTCTCTATAAATATCTGTCGCTTTCGCTTCCCTTTGACTAAATATATACTAAAAATATTAATATTTATGGTATGTAATTAGTATCATTGAAAAGATCTTTGAATCTAGTTTTTTAATAAATTTATTTGGAGACATAAATGTTGTATGTATTTTCTATAAATCGAGTTAAACTTGTGACACGCACACCAACAACAACAGTTATTTAGGAACGGGGGAATACTATGAGCATCCAAGTTGGTCAACAACGTCTGTTACAATCTCTTCTCAAGACAGACCATAAAAACTGCTAAAATGTGCGGTGTCTATGACCTCGACCTCTATTGTCCAGTACTGCTCGCAAAGGAGCTTGGGCAGGCGCCCAAGATCATCGGGCCCTGGGATTTTCAACTTTTTGTCATCCTTACGGATGACTCTCCTCCATTTGTCAGCTTTGTGCGTGTCCTTACACATTTGTCATTGCAAACAGTAAGCTTCCTACGTTTTTGTCATTTTTGCTGAGGTGACACACTAGATGAGCACGTCAGCGTGGCAAGGAGCCTGAGAGCCCTAACTTAGCATGCAAAATGACCATGCTGCCCTCGCCTCCTTCTTCTGTCTCCAGCCGGTCCAATCCCGAGTCAAACCCAGTCCACTCCCCCTTCTTCCCCACTAGAGCAGCCGCATCCATTCTTTCCCCTCTCACCCATTCTCTTCCCCGACAATGGCAATGGCTGATCCTCGTCCCCCGTGCACCCCATGGCTCGGAGGACGGAGCCCTCTTTGTTAAGGAGCATGGCATAACAGGTCCATACTAACACATGAGAGCCATACATAACAGGTCCATACTGGCAATGACAACCATACATAACTGGTCCATCTCATACATAACATGTCCATGATAGCCATACATAATTGGTCATAGGAGTTCCTGTCTCCAAAATACATACAAAAGAACAACCATTCAAATAGTGGTTATGCCTTAGTTGCCGGCCTTTGTTGGTGTTGCCTTCTTCACCTTAGTAGCTAGCTGTTTCTTCTTTGGGGTCATTTTTTGGCTTGTGTGCACTGCAGCATCATCATCTACTGGTACTATCTCCAGTGGCACTGGTTCATCCAAGTCCAGCCACCTGCAAGTGAATAACTAGTTAGTTGCTTGTGCACCTCACAGTACATTAGTGGATGGTTGATGTAAATGGAAGCCACAAATCTTTTGTTGCCTGGTGCTTGATCCACTTGCACTGCTAATCCTTGCACAGCTTGGCCTGTAGCTCCTTCATGTGCTTGCTTAGCTATTGCCTCCCTTGCTGCTGCTGTTCTAGTCCTTGGTGTCCTTGTAGGTTCCTTTGTTGCTACCTATCGATGTTTCGAGTTGCCACCAACAACTACATTTCTAATATTGCGCGTCTGGCTTGGATGGTGTGCTAAGAGGACACGAGGTTTATACTAGCTCGGGTAGAATGTCCCTACATCTAGTTCATTGCTGTCGCTCGTTTTACTAGCACTAAAAGTTCATAGTAGGGGTTATATACGGGCGAGTGAGGGACAGGTCCCAAGTCTCTGATGGAAAGGGTGAACCGGTGCTGAGAGCTCGGTCCCTGCTTCGTTGTATGTTCACGTGTTCTAGTCTATTTGGAGTTCGAGTCTGAATTGGTGTGATGTGTGTGATTGTTGGTTCCGATCGTTGGTTCGATGCCCCCTAATGGGATGCACTGCTTTCCCTTTTATAGGCCAAGGGAAAGCATGGGTTATAGTAAAGGGAAAAAAGGAGAATCAGAAGGGGAAGAAGTTCTCCAGGATCACCGGGTCCTTCTTCTCTTCTATGCGGGTCCTACCCTGTAGATGTCAATAGGGACAGCTTCACATCGTGGCCCTATCCGTCACTGGCACCATGCGCAGGCATCGTCTCCTGGTCGTGGCTCTCCACTTCATCCTGGCGGACATCATGGTGAACTGACATGCCTATCAATGTTTATACGAGGGTTAGGTAAAACAGTATCGGTTCGCCCGATGTTGTTCCTGATGTGAATCCTCAGGTATGGCTCATCATGGCCATGAGTTACATCGAGGTGTGTCGGTCACCTCCCTAGTGTTAAAGCTTTGACCTAGGCCTATTCGCTTGGACCTGGAGTGGTTGACAGCGGTATGGATATCCGTCGGGCAAGGCAGAGCCTACGACCCTAGGGTTGGGTGAGGCAGAGTGCAAACCCAAGGCTCAGGCAAGACAAAGCCCAAACCCAAGGGTCGAGTGAGGTGGAGCCAGCCCTTAGAGGTCGAGCGAGGTGGAGCCTACGACCTCAGTGTCAGGAGAGGCAGAGCCCACCTTCATGGGTCGAGCAAGGCAGAGCCTAAACCCAAGGGTCGGGTGAGGCAGAGCCAACCCTTAGAGGTCAAGCGAGGTAGAGCCTACGGCCTTGGTGTCGGGTGAGACGGAGCCACCCTTAGAGGTCTAGCGAGGCAGAGCTCACGGCCTCAGTGTTGGGTCAGGTGGAGCCAACCCTCAGGGGTTAGGTGAGGCAAAGCCACCCTTAGAGGTCGAGCAAGGTGGAGACCATGGCCTCGGTGTTGGGTGAGGCAGAGCCAACCCTCATGGGTAGAGAGAAGCAGAGCCCATGACCTTAGTGTCAGGAGAGGCGGAGCCACCCTCGGTGTCAAGCGAGGCAGAGCTCATAGCCTCAGTGTCGGGCAAGGCGAAGCTAACCCTCAGGGGTTGGATGAGGCGAAGCCACCCTCAGGGGTCGGGCAAGGCAGAGCTCGCGGCCTCGGTGTCGGGTGAGGCGGAGCCCACGGCCTCGGTGTCGGGCGAGGCAGAGCGAACCCTCAGGGGTCAGACGAGGCAGAGCCACCCTTAGGGGTTAGGTGAGGTAGAGTCCATGGCCTTGGTGTCGAGCAAGGCGGAGCCAACCCTTAAGGGTCAGGCGAGGTAGATCCCATGGCCTCGGTGTTGGGTGAGCCAGAGCCAACCCTTAGGGGTCGAGTGAGGCAGAGTTTGTGCACCTAGGGGTTGGTTGGAGCTATAGTCGCACTCTTGATTGCTCAGACGAATCAATGTTGATGGTTATTAGCTCCTCCTCTTTAGGTACCTTGGTATTGGTCCCCGATAGTAGCCCCCGATCCTACGAAGGAGTAGAATACTCCTTCAGAGGTTTTTCTGAACGGGAGGACTCTGAGGGCATTGGCCTTATTTTGTTGCCCATGGCATGTCTTAGGGATGATGATTCCCTCTCATCAAGGTTGGACCCTTCACGAGTATGACCGTGAGATTTTGGAGGGTTGGAAAAGGTCTTTCCTAATTTTTGACCCCCATAGGGGTCCATCGTTCTATGACCACACGTCCAGTCTCCTTACGAGTCCAACTTTCCTCGAGCCCCTACACATAGTGGGGGTCTAGTCAAAGGTCAACTCGCCTTTGTGATTATCACCCCTCAATGGTTTCCACAATCGAAGGGGTAGCCGTGCCCTGATTTTCATCTATGGACAAGTCATAGTGCTCAGTGAGTTGTTAGCTAGCTAGTTCAAGTGGAGTCTCGACATCCTGTTCATGGGGATCCGGCTAGGGTCAGCTTGGTGATCGACTTTAGATTCTCAGTGGTCAAAACATATAGTTCTCGGGGTCTGTTCGACCGGTCCTAAGGGCTCTCTACCTTTCTTCAAGGAAAAACCATGGATTGTACCTAGCCGAGACTCGATCATGGGCCAGGATGCCTATGGCGCTCATGCACCTGGGTACTAGCAGCTTGCAGGCACATCCCTTTTCACCCCTTACTCTAAGGGTGCCTAGAGCAGTTGTCGAACCCATCGATGGGCCAACCTTCGAACTCCTAGGCCTAGGCGGGCCGTAGAGGTGTTTTTTATCCGTATTCCTCTTACTCATGATGAGCCATGGCCCATCCAAAGAGGTGAAATGTTTGGCAAGTTTTCTAAGGGAACAGATAGAGATTACATGTGCACTTCCTGTGGCAACATGTTGTGGCTGATCATGGTAGGCACAGAGATCTAGGTGGGCGGTTGGTTTCCTCGCACCCATCGCCCCTATAAAACCAAAGGGTTTGCCCCTGGGTTTCATACCTCGTATCCTTGCCTCCACAGCCATGACTGCCACCACCAATCACCTAGGGTTCTCTATCTTTGCATCTCTGATGTTGTTGAGCCCACATCCAACCGTCCCCACCTCCAATGGATCTGTGGTGCTGTTCTGACTTCACCTTCTAGCGCATGGAGGGCCTCATCTATCGTGGTCTTCTCCATGCACAGACCTTGGCCAAGGAGTGTCTCCTGCCTAGTGAGGAGGATCTACCGTCATCGCCCAACGGTTATGTGGTGTCTTTCGCCCACTTCCATGAGCATGGGTTTGTGACCCCCACGCACAGATTTCTTTAGGGGCTACTGCACTACTACAAGATTGAGCTACAACACCTCAATCCCAATGGGATCCAGCACATGGCAGTGTTCATCGCCCTGTGTGAGAGATTCCTAGGGATCAGCCCCCACTTTGATCTGTGGAGGTACTTCTTCACTATCACCCTATAGAAGAAGAGGGAGAAGAGCGGTAGGTAGGAACTACACATGCCGATGGGGTGCGCCGACATCCAACTCTAGAGCAACTAGGTTGGCAAGTACCCATCAATATGACTGTCAATGTCCAATAAGGGGTGGCATTCGCAGAGATTGTACCTCAAGAACGATGTCGCCGCCCCTCTATCGGAGTTCACCGGCCGCCTGATCAAAGAGACCTTGGAGTCATGGAGGAAGTGGGGCATTCTGGAGAAGGACAAGAAGAAGATCTAGGACCACATCACCACCATCCACATCCTAAAGGAGAGCAGCCTAAAGGGGTCAGACATCATTAGGGCCTACCATGCAAGGAGGGTGGTGCCATTGATCATATGCACGCTCCTGCTATACGCGATGGCGCTAGAGGTGTCTTTCGATGGAATGACACTTACTGAGGGAGCCCTCCCCCACTCTGAGGTCACGCAACGCATTAAGGAGGTGATGGAGCCTTCATGGGATGATGCGGGCACCCCCTCGATTTCATCTACCCAGTGCTAGGACATCCTCCGATGCGGCCAAAACTAGGCCATGTCGTCTTTGTAAGTTTCCCCTCCTTATACCTCCTCTTCAATTGATTTCCTGACCCCTTGATACTAACTTTGAGAGGGACAGGACAAGACAAGGGACCTCATCTTCATGGATCACCCGACACCATTGCTGAGGGATTTGTCCGTGAGGGCGGCGAATTGTGCCGAGGGCGAGCGACTAAGGAAGGCGAAGGAGGACAAGAGGAAGATGAGACAGTGGAAGCTGCAGGCGTGGGAGCAAAGGGAGGACATCGACAACAATGGTGATGACAATGATGGAGATGATGATGAGGTAGTCAACGATATCGAGTGGGATGACCTGGAGAACAAGGATGTGCTGATAGGTATCAATTTTTCCTTGCAGGAGTCGAGACCCTTCCCATTCCATGAAGGGGAGGGCACGTCTCGGGAGCTAGCGGAGACAGGCCATGTCGTTGGCCTACCCTTGGAGCCAATAGGTGTGGGTGGCTCTGCTGCTGCACCCGAGGTGCCAGCAAAGGTGGGTGGCTCCAAGATCCAAGGGGAGTGAGCCCCTCTGCCTAAGAGTAGGGGGTGGTCTCGAAATAGCCTCGCCCCAACAAGGTGGAGCAGAGGTCAGGGGGTTCACCCCCCAATCATATTCATCGCCCTACGGCACTGAGGTGAGTCATTAGCTCCTCGATTTTTTTCTGTTTTGGTCGGATTTCATCATGACTTATGCTTTTTGTCTCTTGCAGCATTGGGAGGCAGCGTAATCCTTTGGCAACAGCGCCAAAAAAGAGCCTCGCCCTTCAAGCGAGGTGGCAACCATCGGCTGGTGTCGTGCTCGTTTCAGGTGGGAGCGGCGCTAGTGTGATTATGTCGCTGGCCGGTCAAGTGCCGCCCATAGTGGCGCCCAAGCCCTCGGTAGGACAGGTGGACACAAGGGCTCAAGGGATGCCTTTGAAGGTCATGGAACAGCCAGCGATGGCAGCATTACCACTACTGACGATAGGGCAGATGGGGCTATCGATCGCGCTCGTGGCATCGACCATGGCGGGCTCAACATAGCCGGTGAGGACCCCACCGATGTAGGCGAAGGTGTTGGTGGCTATGATAGGCGGGTCATAGCCAGGCGCTATCATGGTGGCGCCTGAGGAACCGGTGTGACCCGCACCATCGGTAGCCTAGGCGACGGTGTCTGGCATGGGCCACATGGAGGGGGGACATGGGCGAGTGGTACTCGAAGGTCGTAGTGCTAGGAGAGGAGTCATCCTCTGTACTGCTGACCCCTTCCGTTGCCGGAGGGAGTGTCCTGGCAGGGACATCACAGTGAGAGGGGTCGGCGGTGATTGGAGCTGGTGGGGAGCTATCCCTGGCCCTGATGTCGGTGGGCAGTGACTTCCCTACGCAAGGCGAGCCCCTGCTCTGGTGGGCAAGTCTAGAGGATCTGACGTCGATGCTCTTCATTCTCGATGATGGCGTAGAGAGCATGGAGTGGGAGAGCCTTGATGTGGAGGTCACGTCCATGCTTGAAGCCCTGGACCACGCCCGAGGTGCCTTATGCGACATTGTCGTTCCCTCTGGCCGAGTATTCTCTTGACCCTACTTCTTGCCCTTTTCTTTCTCTATATATTTTTTGTATTCTGACCATTGTCTCCTTTAGTCCCTTATCACTCATAGCCGGGGGGAGTTTCGGTTCCTTCATGAGCAGAAGGAAACCTAGGACCACCACGTCGAGGAGGCACGGTTGCACGGGGAGGTGATCACTTAGCTTGTTGCCACCCAGTAGAGGGTGGTCAAGCTGACTTCCCTCATCGAGGAGGTGGACAATCTTTGGTCATGGGTGCCGAGGCCCTTCGGCATGCTAACAAGGCTGAGAGGGCGTTCGAGGCCCTATCGGTGAGATCACGGAGGGACGATGAGGAGGCCACCAAGGTTAGGAAGGAGCGGGACGAGCTACTCCAAAAGGATGCCAAGACCCACCAGTGGATTCTTGACCTTTTGGCCAAGGTTGAGAATGAAAGGGAGCTGAAGCTAGGGGCCGAGGAGAAGCTCACGACCCTAGAGAAGAGGGCGAGTCTAGATGCCGCGGTGATCGCCCGGCTGTGCAAGGAGTGGGATGTGCTGCTCCAAACCACGGAGAGGCTCCACTTAGAGCATGGCACAGCTCATGAGGAGCACAATTAGGCCCTCCAAGAGCATGACTAGGCCTGCAAGAGTGCGATGATGCACAAAAAAGGTTAGCTCCCTCTAGGCTAAGCTCGAAAATGAGACAACCTAGAAGCTGGAGGCCGAGAGCATCTCTATCAGGCTAGCCGTGGACCTTGTCGAGGCGAGGAGGAATCTTTAGGTGGAGAGCGACAAGCTTGGTATCCTGAGTGCTGCCCTCAGAGTGGTCTGTGACGACCTTGAGGTGGTGCGGTCAGAGGGGACCAGCTCGCTCGCGGTCCATGCTGTTGAGATCACAACTCAGGTGCGCTATCTCGAGAGGAATGTGCTTCACGCTAGGGTCAACCAATCCTTTGTGATTGCTCACTCTCATTATAGGGATAGCATTGACCTAGAGGCAATGAGCCACGGCTTTGCTCCTAGCTATGAAGCCCATGAGCTAGAGGAGATGGAGACGGTGGTGGCTCCCCTTTCGTAGGACCTGGTGGATAGAATAGAGAGCATTGTTCTCCCCTAGAAGGGTTAGTTAGCCAGATAGGTTGGGCAATCATTCATGTAACAAGCGGATAAGCTCTGACCCCTCTGTACTATCCAAACAAACTTATAATTTTGTTTTGTTTGATCGAATCTATTTTTCCTCCCTTTTTGTGTGAAAAGGGGTTCATGTGTTCTGACCCTTCTGTTTGTTAAGACCATAGGGCCTGTAGGAGGGAAACTCTTATCACTCTGGTAAGCAAGAGTGTCGTAGCCACTGGGGCATAGGTTTCTTGTAGTCTGACCAGCCTTGCTTAGTGGTTCATTTCCACATACCTTGCCACTAGGTTTAACATGAGGAAGAGGTCAGGCGTGGTGACTGTTTCAGAAAGGGTGTATATATGCCCTTATCAGCCCCTGAGTGAGACCTGACCCCTTGCTATTGCTAGGGTCAGGTGTCACTAAAGATCGAGGAGAGGATAGCAAAACTAGGAGGAGAAAGCATCTCTTGTTTTTGCACGTACCCCCTCCCTAGGATCTGAGCCATCATTCTATGACTATGTGTTCGGTCTCCTTACGAATCCAACTTTTCTCAAGCCCCCACACGTAGCAGGGGTGCGATCGAGGGTCGGCTCGTCTTTGTGATCATCGCCCCATCTACGATTTCCACAACCAGAGGGGTTGAGCTAATGTCACTTGCCTCGATGGCTCGAGTGACGCAATCGGTGAGCTTGCTAACAGGCATGTTCAAGTGGAATCTAGGCCTGTCATTTATGACAGGGTCGGCATTCCACTACTCCTTAACCCACCTCCCAATAGATGCTTGTGCCATTCTGGAGGGCAACTCAGGTGGCCCAATGGCCTCCCCTCAATGGGGATTCTATGGGCTTGGCTCAAGTTTAGGATCAAACAAGAAGGTTGAGATGACCTTATCTGCTTCTAAGCATGTTAGGCAAAGGCTGTTAGGGCTTATCTATGTTTTCTCCCCTAGCTCTGTTCAATGTGAGGCGGCCTCAGGTCCTTCACGGGCTAGCCTTTGAACCTCGGTTAGTTGGACTCCTAATTTAGGGTTGGGTGGCTTGAGACCCCGTGCCGCATGGGGCTTGGTAGGGGTCAGCCGTGTTTCAAGCGTCACCCCATCCTCAGTTTCTACAACTAGAGGGGCTGAGCTAACGACACTTGCCTCGGTGGCTCGAGTGTCGCACTCAACGATCTCGCTAATGGGCATGTTCGAGTGGAATCTAGGTTCGTCGTTTGTGACGGGGTCGGTATTCCACTTCTCCTTAACCCACCTCCTAGCATATGCCCGAGCCATTCTGGAGGGTGACTCAGGTGGCCCAATGGCCTCCCCTCAATGGGGATTTTGTGGGCTTAGCTCGAGCTTAGGATCAAACGAGAAGGTTGAGATGACCCTGTCCACTTCTAAGTGGGTCGGGCGAAGGCCACTGGGGCTCATCTACGTTTTCTCCCCTGGCTCTGTTCGATGCGAGGTGGCCTTGGGCCCTTTGTGGGCCGGCCTTTGAATCCTGGTTAGTTAGACTCCCGATTAGGGTTAGGTGGCTCAAGCCCCCGAGCTCCGTGGGGCTCGGTAGGGGTCGATCATGTTTTATGTGTCACCCTATCCTCGGTTTCTGCAACTGGAGGGGCTGAGCTAATGACACTTGCCTCAATGGCTCAAGTGTTGTGCTCGGTGAGCTCGCTAATGGGCTTGTTTGAGCGGAATCTGGGTCCGTCATTCGTCGACGGGGTCGGCATAGCCCTCATGTGGCATTCCACTGCTCCTTAACTCGCCTCTCGGCAGATGCTCGTGTCACTCTGGAGAGCGACTCAGGTGGCCTGTTGGCCTCCCCTAGATGGGGATTCTATGGGCTTAGCTCAAGGTTAGGATCGAACAAGAAAGGTCAAGGTGTCCCTATCCACTTCTGAGTGGGGTCAGGCAAGGCCACTGGGGCTCATCTCGGCTTTTCTTCCCTAGCTCTGTTTGATGCAAGGCAGCCTCAAGCCCTTCGTGGTTTGGTCTTTAAACCCTATTCCTCATTGGCTGGCCTTTGAACCCTATTCGGTTGCCACTCATATCTAATGAGACAACTACCGCTTCGTGACATGACGTGAAGCGTTGTGATGCAGCAATTGTATATGCAATGCTTGGATGTATGGGATGAATGTATGGATGAATGGATGAATAAATGAATGAATGAATGCATGCATGAGAATGGATGAATGAATGATCATGCAATGGAAAAGAAAAGTAGGGGTTGGTTGAGTTACCTCGATGGCTCAAATGATGGGTTTGGGGAGCTCTTACCAGATATGTCCGCATGGGGTCTGGGTACGTCGTTCGTGATAGAGCCAGCGTAACCTGCATGAGGCATCCTACTATTCCCTATCCGTCTCTCGGTAGTGGTTCGAGCCATTCGATCAATTTGGTGACCTACCGGCCTCTCCACGTTGGAGATTTCATAGGTGGGCCCCTCTAAACCCTTCTCGAGAAGGTGGAGTCTAAAGCTTGGGGTGCGGGGACAAAAACTCTTATCACGCTAGTGAGCGAAGACGTTGTAGCCATTGGGGCATAGGTTTGTCGTAGTCTGACTAGCTTTACTTAGTGCTTGTCTCCGCACACCTTGCCTCTAGTTTCTTAATGTGAGGAGGGGTCGGGCATAGAGAATGTCTACCAAATAGACACCATTGCTAGCCCCCAAGCATGGCCTGACCCCCTACCATCGCTGGGTCAGAGGCTCAATAGCGAAATTGATAGGAGAAATCATGTGTAAATTAAGGGTGACCCATCTCTTGGCAGCGGCTTTGAGCCGTTCGATCGACTTGGGCACATGATTTACCTCGATGATACGAGTGATGGGTTTAGGGAGCTCTTATGAGATATGATCGAGTGGAATCCAGGTCCATTATTCGTGACAGGGTTAGCATAACCCATGTGGGGTATCCTGCTGCTCCCTACCCATTTCTCGGCAGCGGCCAAGACATTCGATCGACTTGTGTTACCCGCTAGGATAGGACTTACCTGTAGAGATATGGGATGAGAACATCCTGCCCAAAAGCTTAGTTAGGCAGATAAGCTAGGCGGCGAACTTGTAATAAATAGACAAGCTCTTAAATTTTGTTATAGCCAAAAGGCTTTTTAGCCCTTCTCCCCTTTTTGTGTAAAAAGGTTAGTGCATTATGACCCTTTCTGTCATTAAGGTCATAAAGCTCAGGGTGTGGGTGAGCAAATTTTGATCACGCTGGTGAGCAAGGCACCGTAGCCACTAGGGCATAGGTTTCTCGCAGTCCGACAGTTATACTCAGAGCTTGTTCCCACAACCCTAGCTCCTAGGTCTTAACGTGAGAGGGGTCGGGCATGGAGAATGTTCGCCAGGTAGATAGACTCTTAAACGTGTACTGACTCTTTCTATGGCTAAGGCCAAAAAGCCAAGGGTATGGAAAAAAAACTCTGATCACGCTGGTGAACAAAGGCGCCATAGCCATCAAGGCGTAGGTTTCTCGCAGTCCGACCAATTTTACTCAGTGTTTGTTTCCACAAACTTTGCTTCTAGGTCAGAATCATGAGAAAGGGTCGGATGTAGAGACTTTCTACTAGATAGATATGCTCTTATTAGCCCCTGAGTGAGGCTCGACCCTTTGCCGTTGCTGGGGTAGGGTGTCACTAATGGTCAGGGAGTTTGATAGCGAAACTAAAAAGAGAAAGTGTGTGTTTATTAAGGGTAAAAGCGACGTAGCTACTTGATGTTCTAGGCATTGGCGAAGACCTCGCTGTTGAGGGTCTTGAGCTTGTAGGCACCTAGCTGGAGCACCTCCGTGATGACATATGGTCCTTCCCACGATGGGGAGAGCTTGTGGTGGTCCTTGCTACTCTGGATGAGGTGGAGGACTAGGTCTCCACATTGAAGGCCCGACCCCGCACTCGATGGCTATGGTACCATCGCAACGACTGCTGGTACTTGGCTAAGCGAAGGAGGGCAATGTCGCGTGCTTCATCCAGCTAGTCCATGGCATCCTCAAGGGACACCTTAGCTCCCTATTCATCATACACCTTGACCCTTGGTGCTCCATAGTCGAGGTTGGTCGGGAGGATAGCCTTAGAATCATAGACCATGAAGAATGGCGTGTAGCTGGTGGCCTAACTAGGGGTCGTCCTCAGGCTCTAGAGCACCGTGGGAAGCTCCGCGACCCATCGTCCACCAAACTTGTTCAACTAGTTGAAGATCCTAGGCTTGAGGCCTTGTAGGACCATGTCGTTCATGCGCTCAACCTGCCCGTTCATGCAGGGGTGCACCACGATGGCCCAATTGACCCAGATGTGGTATTCATCATAGAATCGGAGGAACTTCTTTCTGGTGAACTGCATGTTGTTGTTTGTGATGATGGAGTTTAGGACTCTAAAGCGATGGACGATGTTGAGGAAGAATAGCCCGGCTTGCTTGGACTTGATCGCGTAGATCAGCTGAGCCTCTATCCACTTTGTAAACTTGTCTACGGTGACAAGCAAGTGGGTGTAGTCCTCGGGCTCCCTTTTGAGGGGTCTGACCAGATCGAGCCCCTAGACCACAAATGACCACATGATAGGGATTGTCTAGAGCACTTGGGCCGGTAGGTGAGTCTTCCGAGCATAGTACTAACACCCTTCATAGGTGCGCACAATCTGCTCAGCATCGGCTACTATGGTCGGCCAGTAAAAGCCTTGTTGGAATGTGTTTCTAACCTAGGTTCTAGGTGTGGTATGGTGACCGTAGACCCCAACATGGATATCACTCAGCAAATGCTTTCACTGTTCGATGGGGATGCAGCACTACAGGATCCCAATGTGGCTTCGCTTGTAGAGTTCCCCCTCAACAAGGACAAAGGACTTGGCACGATGGGTGAGCCATCAAGCCTCCATCTTGTCTGTCGACAATGCCTCACGGAGGATGTAGTCAAGGTAGAGCATCCTCTAGTCGACCAGAGGGTCGGACTCTATCGCTTGGTCCTCTTCGAGCTCCATAACTTTAGGGTCAGATGGAGCCAACGGTTGGTCAGCCCCCAAGCCCAGGGCGGGCGGCCCATCACTAGCTTGTTTTGGTCCCTCGAAGTGAACTAAGGGCTTGTGCTGATCGCTAGCAAAGATGCCCATTAG